>NC_092344.1:38224585-38524585 GCF_963676685.1 Mytilus edulis | reverse complement strand
GGTATAGTTGATTTTTAAATACTTTTCTTTTTTTGTATTTGCCTTGAAGTTCAATTTTCATCGACGTTGCCATTGAGCCATATGAGAAATAGAAGTCAAGACGTGGTTTGGTTGACAATGAGACACCTACCCACCATATTTGTTAGACAATTTCAACGGTCAACGGACGATAACCGCAATTATAGTTAGACCTACCGGTCAATGTCAAATTCCTTTCCTTTTCCCAATCATTGTTTTGTTTGTATAGTTCCAGTGATTGTTGCTCAGATTCAAAGCGCAAATATTACATGCATAATCAGCTAAAAATAAAAATCTTAAATTTTAAAAAATTTCATCCTGGGCAAAGATCGTGTCCACTTTTATTGCATGCAACTTGAGAGGTACATGTTACTTCTGTAAAGCGTAAAGGTATTTTGAACTGGATCGATTGTGTACAGGAAAATTATTCAACATTGTGGATTATATCTATATATGTTTCAACAGCAGTATCGGCATTGCTTAAATATCTTGGTATTGATAAAACCTGTTGTTAATAGTTTTGCGTAATTACGTTTTTTTAGTATCTAGTAAATATATGTTATAATCGGCAATTTGTACATTTTTTTCCTTTGATCCTACTGCCTAAATTGAATATTGGTTATGCCCGTGTCACACTGTCCCGATTTTTATATACGATGGACAACCGAATGCGAAAATTGTAAGTTCGTACGAATTTGGTCCCGATCTCGTTAAAATACAAAAAAGTGACCGAAGCAGTTACGATGAATAACGAAGTCTATACGATTGTGCCGAAATTATATACGATAACAAAAGATGGACATACGAAGGTTAACCGAAGACGGGTATCTAAGCTTCATATCTCAGCCGAAGCCTACACAATGGATCATGAAGGCTGCACGATGGATTACGAACGCTACACGATGGATAACGATGATGGCGCGATGGCCATACGATGTCTAAAATACGTCGTGTACAGCTTACGATGCATTTAAATTATATGCTGAAAATAAATAGGATAAATAAAGGTAAAGTACATATATGTACATAAACTAGTATACAAACGATCTAAAAATGCGTCCTACCTGTTTTGAACTTTTTTATGATACGAACAGAAATTGGACAACATATTTTTTCTGTACAAGTCTGCCATGCATGGCGGTAAATCTATCTTTTTGTCTAATTCTTATTAAAGTCATATGAAACGAGTGAGTGGTGAAAAATAATGTTTTTCCAATTCTTGAACCAATGCATGTATATATCACAAACTAAGTCCTCTGTGCACGATTTTATCATTATTTACGCAAATATATCGTATAATCGTCAATTTTTTTTTCTCTCTGTCTGTTATGATTTAACAAATATGGCTGCTCATTAAATGCCGTGTTTTGAAGCCGAAGTTTACCGATTGTCACCTTATAGTAAATAAATAACAAAAAGCATGGGTATTGAGCACGTGTTTAACATGTAAAATCAGATAATTGTTTATTTTAATGACAGATTCATGCGTATTGCGATCACCGGATTTTTACGAGGAGGGTTACGCTCAGGTCACTATGCATACGGAAAATATGTCGGCGAATTGCTTCCTGGAAGCAAGCAATTAAAAATAAGTAAACTTCTTCTAAATGTGGACAAATTAAAGAATTTTCCTCAGAAAAAAGTATATGTACAAAAGTTTTATAATGAAAACTATCCATTTAGTTATAAAAAACAGATGCATATTTTTTTTTAATTTGAGGTTTCATATGACTTTAAACATAGTTTATTATCCCCTCGCCTACTACATATAAGTTGCGTGTAGATAAAATTGTTATGGCCACTCTAAAACCAAAATGCTCGTTAAGAATATCTTAAGTGCTATTGACTTTAAAGTTCAAAGGTCAAGGTCACAGTGGCAGTTGTAATACAAGGCAATATCACCCTTTTGGGCACTCTAAAACCAATATGCTTCAAAAGATTTTAACCACATTTGGTATATTGTTCCTCCTTGTAATGATCTGACATTTTTTACGTTCAAGGCCAAAGGTCAAGGTCATGCAGATGGACTTGTTTTTCTCCTTGAAATAGCATAATACACAAGAAATTGGTTGCTCAATTTTTTTACCTGCTGGTTCTAAAGATATTATTAAAGGTATTATCAGTTACTGAATGTTTTGATTGATTTCTAAAAAAAAATAATTTATGTATCAAATATGCATATTCAATACTATTTTCTGCATGTGTCATATACAAATATAGTGTCCATATTTGTCCCCAATATGTTAACATACGAGGGGATGCCACGCTCGGCATTGCCTTGTTTGAACTGTAAAATGTGTGCACTAGTCTGAATAATCACCCATAAATAAGCCCATGTTTACTGATCTATCTTCAAGGTAAGGTAATGGGTTTGTTGATCCCTTTTATTCAGAAAGAGCTCTTTCCAGGAGAATATCATAATAATATAGACAAAAGGAAGGCTGTGGGGAAAGCAACAGATGCGACAAAATATGACATATAGAAAACAAAATGGTTATGGAGTAAACATGCGTGTGAAAACAACTCAGACGATACATAAAAATCAGAATAATGAAGAAAAAGTTGGTTTCCCTATATACGTGTACCTGCAGTGTTGGTGTACGAGACGCGTTTATGATTTTCATTATGTTACTTGATATGAAAAATTGACAAAATATAATATTTTACTTGTAACAGTAAATCCTGAGCCTGTAATAGCTGCTCTTTTTGTTCAATTTGAATTAATAAAAACAACGCTGTCGCCTTTCTTGTACATAGAATCATATGATATGAGCTCCATGTTTTGTGAACGTCTTTCTTAACTGGCGTATTAGACTGACCAGTGCATATCGCGCATGGCACTTTAAATGTATTTTAGCGCGAAAATTAACTTACATTTAGCTAAATCTATTGCCGTCGTAGTTCCATCTTGTTGCCTTCGTACTTTTATTCGATGGCAACACGACGGGATTACGAGGTCTTCACGAAGTCGTGTTGCCATCGGAAAACCTTCGGGTAGCTTCGTGATTCATTCGTGTATGCATCGTAATGTCAAAACTGCCCGATGGAAACGATGGAAACACGAATGCAATACGATGGTCAAAGATGCATTCATGGTGCCATTACGATGGTGAGGATGGTGATACGAACTCAATACGAACCCTCAACACCGGACGCACCTTCGGGGATTTTTTAACATGTTAAAAAATTTAGAACCCTTCCCGAAGTTCTCCTCGAAGGCTAGAAAAAGTGGCCGTTGGTTCTACGATGGTTAAAGATGGCACTGCGAATAGCCCGATCTGGATACGATCAGTCCCGATTTTGAAAATTTCCATAATCGTGTTGCCATCGGCGTAAAAATCGGGACAGTGTGACGCGGGCATTAAGATCGTGAACAGGACTTAATACACCAACATTTTTGACAATGACAGCACGTATCTTTGTAGCAATGTCACGTATTTATTTCAATTCGCGTCAATTTATTAATGAAATGCACGCGACTTCATTATACATCACAACGTGTTTGTACGCGTAAAAGTACCTTTACTAATTGATTCATTTTATGTCATTTCCTCAACACAAAACTTATTGTTTAAATTAATTAACGAGTTTCTTAACTCCTATCAAACAATTTCTTGTTACTTTTTGTGAGAAAAGAAATAAACTTTTTGGAGTATAAAAAATCCTTCGATGTTTGAGATTAATCAGATGTTTTTAGTGGTCCTTTTGATTTGGTTGCCAGTTTTGACTTTTCACTCTTCATACAACACTTCAATACAATCTAATAAATTAAACGTTTTCCTATCTAATGAAATGGTGGTTTGATAAATCACATTGCTATTTTATTTGCTGCAACTCATAAAAACCACCTTTCTCTTATGAGAAAGATAAAAGAGACGCGAAATATACCAAAATTATATTCAAACAAAAAGTAGAAAATAAACTGACAAATCCATGGCTAAAATAGAAAAAAGATCAACTGGAAAACAATTATAGTTAGTACACATAATAGAAATCTAAAAACTGAGCAACACGAACTCTACCAAAATCTAGGGGTGATTTCAATTACTCCGACTGTGTAAGCAGATTCTGCTACACATGTGTCACCCGTCGTGCTTCTCTTGTTAGTACAAACACGGTATTAGTCTTATTTGGTAGGTCACATTCGGGAAAAGGGAATAGAAATAATCTAGATATACTTACTGTAGGTGTGAGGAGGTGATAACATTTAGGTACGGTTCGGAAATAAAGTTTATCGACAGATTGTAGGCATTCTTATGGGCACCAATTGTGCCCTTTTAATAGCATACTTCTTTCTTTACTGTTACTATCACAATGTATGGCCAAGTGCAGTAAATAACCGTCTCGATTCGACTGTATTGATCAATTCAACAACTCTTACCGGTATCTTAATGATATATGTTCGTTGAATAATCACCTAAAAAAAGATTTTTGTAAAAATAAATTTAATATTAAAATAACTGTCCTTTTCTCATTTTAGATATTTCAGTATTTCACCATTAACGTTAACTCTACACAAATATTTACGAGAGTGAAAATGATTTTTCATTCCGTACTGTTTTTTTTATTTTTTATTTTTTAAGTGATGTTCCTTTAGCACCGTCTGACAAATCATATGCAGACACTGAATTATAAGCCGTTGAGTTGGGACACTTTTAAAAAGACTAAGGTGAGGTTCAAATTTGTTGTGCTCAACATGTTTATGAGCACAACAAATATGAAACTAAAATCATTTTCATTTTGTTATTTTTCTGATTTGTTAAATGATTTACTAGTATTCATTTTTTGCAGAAAACCATGAAGGCTGTTACATGCACAACGGAATCCTTATACGAACGCTTACTTATGATGCTAAAAAACGAGACAAACATAACAGAATGTTTACAACTCAATACGTTCCCAAGAGAAGATACCAACAACATTTACACAATGGGAAGAACTTTTTTCGCTTATTTCACTCCAATTATAATAATTATAGGAATAGTAGGTAATCTTTTATCATTACGTGTGTTTTTATCGCAAAATCTGCGGTCGCTATCGGCAAGCACATATTTGGCAGCATTATCCGTATCTGATCTTGTTATTATTATATTTTATGTGTCCGTGGAATGGATAAGAAGAGGATTAACATATCTGTTTCCAACAACAAACGTTAAAATTCTTGACATTGAGGGACTTTGTCAATTCCAGCTTTACATATCCTACGCTTCCAGATTTGTATCAGCATGGCTTGTAGTGTCTTTCACTATAGAAAGATATGTTTCCATTTGCCATCCGTTAGTACGGAGAAACATTTGTACGAATAGAAGCACGCGGAAAGTGATTTCTGGAGTTATTCTAGTTTCATGCACAACTGTGTTATATAAACCTGCATTGAGTGGGATTTACAAGGGAGCAACTGGCACGCTTTATTGCACAAGATTGCCACAATATGGTTTATTATCTTTCTCGTGCGATTCTATTTATGCAGTGTTTATCACCTTTGTTCCTTTTGTTGTGATCACTGTTCTCAATGTGCTGATCATTCGAAACCTTCTGAAACAAAGAAAAAACGAAATATGCAGACAAATCGTAACTGAAGTGAGTGTTATCCGACTAGAATTCACTGTAATTCACCTTGCATTATCAATATGCTTCATACTTTTAAATATTCCATACTTTATATTATGGTTTCGTAACTTTCTTTTATCTAAATATTTGTTCAATTCTGTCGACAGTTCTTCAGTTGTAAATTTAAAATACTGGCAAGGAGTGCTATATTTCGTAAGAACTATATTTTATATGAATTACTGCATCAACATACTTCTATATTTAACCGTTGGAGCGTACTTCCGACACGAAGTAAGAGTCTTACTAACATTTGCACGTTTCCGTCGAAAATCTTTTGTGTTTCCGATTACAGTTCAAACAGACTCGGACCAAACAAGGCTCTAACATTTGCATACTATATTACCTTATTAAATAATTAAACTTAAATGTGTTGAACTTCTAAATAAACTCTTTTTATGTTCATTGATGATGATGCAATTGAACATAAGTAGACATGTATGATTACAGTCTTGTCTTAATACGTCACTGTGTGTAGTGTGCTGTTGTAAAAGGAAGATGTCCGTTGTTATTCTAAGGTTTACATGATAAATATAATATTTTATTTATTTTTGCTTTTCTATGTGCAGAGTACTTTGTTTCGTGTGTATGTTCCAGACCATATGAGTATTTGGACCGTACGCGTACGGTCCGGACCGTATACGTATACTCATACGATCCGACCATACGCGTACGGTCCAGTACGATCTGACAATACATGTTATTTGATCATATGGGTTAAATTGAAACAATCTTTATTTTCAGTTTTACAAATTGTTATTGACAATTTGTTACAATTAGATAGATAAAATGAACAAACGAACAATTGAAATTAGGTGTTTGTTTAATTGTATATATGAATCCTATTTTGGTACTCTCGCCCAAGGTGACACAATTCAAGTAACGTAATATTTTTAGCATTTTCATGTATGCAGTTCATGCATGTTCTTTTGCATTTGGTTTTTTTTTTTGGTAAAGTTGCTAAATATTTTAAAACAATTGAACTCCCACTTTATGTTTACTTCCGATATCTTCAATTTCAGCGTTCATAATACAATTAATGAACTACTGATCGACATGCTTAATACAAGAGATTAGCATATTTAATTAGCGTGAATTAAAAACAAGTTAGAATATAAAGTTTTAGTTTCAAATACAATTGAACTTTTTTATATTAATTTGATAGTTAAGTTATGTTGATCTGCTATATGCATTTGTATCTAATAAACTTGACCAACTTTTTAATAATAGTCAGACCGTATGAGTATTTTGAAAAAGTACGCATACGGTCCAGACCGTACGCGTACGGTCCAAATACTCATACGGTCTGGAACATGTATACTGTATTCCTGTCAAGTAGAGTTGTCATTTGATCGATATTGGTAAAAGTCTTTTAACATTGTCATATGAGTGGGAGGTTCGACTAGCCTTAAAACATGCAGGTTCAACGCATATTTTTTCTTTAAATGTCATGTAACAAGTTGGGAATATGGCAGGTGTTATCAAATAATTCATTTCTATGTGTGTGGGTTTTTTTTTTTATTGTTATTTGTTGTTGCACTTCAGTATTTCTCATGTTCCGTTGTTTTCTCCTCATATAGTTGATGTGTTTTCTCTAGGTTTCAGATTCATTTTGTTACCCGGATACTTTTGTCTTTCGATCGATTTATGGCTTTTGAACAGCGGTATACTATTGTTGTATTTATTTAAATTACCATATTCTAAGCCTATTCGATATGATTTCACACGAGCAAAAATAGTTTTCTCATTTCGAAATATTTTGAGAGATGTATGACTTTCTTGGATTATCCGGCATATTGCAAATGCCGTATAGTAACAAGACACTGGAAGTCCATGAAGTGAATGCGTGTGTGTGTTGATGGGAAATGACAAGGGTTACCCTATTATTTTTTATTTAAACAGAATAATCGATTTCATTGAGGGTCTGTCATTAACAATTAAGGCATCAGTAATCTCAAATTTAGCACTGTAAATCATTGATACCTATTTAAGTAAAACTATATTGTACCTGTTTTATTGCAATATCCTATCTTAAACACTTATTTGCTCCTAACACATAAGCATCACCCGCAATGTATAGAAGAATAACGAATAATATCAACACTTTACAAGATTCTTTTGTAGTTGTGTTACATATTTGAGTTTCCTTCATTTTTAGGACATTAATTATGCCGTTATTCTTCTCGTTTGAATTGTTTTACATTTGTGATTTTGGAGTCTATACGATAGGGACTTTGCTCATTGTTGAAGGCCGTATGGTGACCTTTAGGTAACTTTAATTTCTGTGTCTTTTTTGTCTCTTTGGCAATCATACCACAACTTCTTTGTTTAAATTATGAATAACATCAGGATTTAGTCGGCTGCTGCTATGTGTCCGTTTCTCGACTGATGTGGGATAAATTCTCGATCTTATGTCTAATTACACTGGAATATTTAGTCGTCTAATTTAAAAAAAAATACTTTTTTTTATAATATGAAATACTCTAAACAGTCGGAATATTTATATGGCGTGAATGCATCCATTACAATGGCCCTTTAACTTATCGTTGTGCCCATCCGCACTTGCGTTTAGATTCATGAAATCTCCTCATAGTGTTTTTGTCTTGGTTGACACATTTCAAAAGGGTTTTCGAATAATGGACATCGGCGATGAACTATTTCTTTTGTAGTAACATTAAAAATTATCTGAACACAACCTTTCCGCAAAAAGTGCACATCATGCTGGGTGCCAATATCTCGGCTGAACTACCGATTGAAGGTGAATAAGACGGTAACGACTTCTCTCACTGTGTGATAGCAGCATTAGAGGTTACGCTGGCTTTAGATGATTGAATAAGGTTATTTGGAGCGTTGTGGCTGTTCCGTCTTTTTCCGGTTGGTGTACTACTACCTTGTATGCATATGAACCCGACTGGTACTGGTAGAGCGAACATCGTCTATTTGACTGACCTTACCGACGGCCCGGAGTCTTCTCAGTGGTAGCTTACTTTGTACACTATCTCCGATTAGCCAAAAATAATCCGCCAATAGAGGACGCTCTTCTAGAAGAAGTTATGGTAGCGTCCAATTGCTTCTGTTGACAATATTTGTTCCTCTAAACCTGCCTATCTTTAAATTTGAAGTCATCGTCACGTATCTTAGATCCTGTTTTCCCGTCTGTTTGATTATGAATATGTGTTGGTGATTTTTCTCACAAAAATCTTGCACACTATGCACTTAAATCCATACAGACTGTGGAATTCCATCAAGTGCTTCTCGATCAGTCATTAAAGGTAACCTTTCTTTCAACACAACAACTACAAACGAGCATATGCTTTACCTTCATTCATTTAGTTGAATTCATTTCTGCTTGTATCTAACTTCAAAACTTAACTGAATTGACATTCTTGTTAACGTTTAGTTTGTAGTCATACTTCAGTCAGTAGCCTTGAAATTACCTTCATCACGTTTTTGATTATGAGTGATTTTAAAGAAGGATAACGCGAGGGCGGAATTAGGAGAATACAAGCTAAATGTGCATTTATGCTTTCGTCCTTCGATCAACCAAAGAATTCACAAGTTGACACACTCTGTGTATGTTCGACTTAAGTCCGTATTCAGAGACAAAGAGGGCACGCTGTGAATTGTCTGAGGTCTGCCCGTCAAAAATATTATTTATGCGACCAAAGCTGCAAACAATATTTTTTTTTATGTGAATCCTGTTACTACGAATGTCTTATCAACGAACAAATGAGCTCGCGAGTAATCCCACGTACAAGAACGTAACCTTCGATAAAGCCCAGATATAAGCAAACGACAAGACGTCATAGCCTAATTGAAAATTTCAATGAACCACAAATCTGAGGAATTCCGTTGATTGCATAGGAAACATAAACTTCACTAAACTCATCTGCATGTTCTACAAAGAAATTATTCGTAAGAAGAACCGTAATTTTATTTGCAGCCATAAGAGGGACTACAGAAATACTGTGACATTAACCATATGTTAAAGGACAATTTTAGAAAATCAACAATTTATTCTTTCTCGTTTAATTCGGTATTTAGTAACATAAAAAGGAACGAAGAAAATTTCCCGTCTGCATACTGGTACCTAAACTTCATAAAAATCCGTATCAATAAAGATAAATAGATCATTCGATGGTCCAATTGAAACGTTGAAATATATAAAATTAAAAGTGTTTTGTTCCTCTTGTATATTCTTAACAACTATAAACACAGTGTTGCTAATTTTTTTTACATAATAATAAACTCATCATAGATACTAGGATTACATACATTTTAATACTATATTTTAACAAAACAATATACCAATTTACCATTTATAATGCATGTAGATGAATGTATTTTCTAAATATTTCACCATTTAGTTGGTTTTCATGAGACATCATATACCTATATTGATATCAGGGGGTTAAATATGTTTCAAAGTACCCTCTTATCAAGTGACAGTTTAAATTATCGCCCATAATCCTGGTCGACCTTCAAACAGATCCTAAATATTTTATCGATTGTAAATATGTTTTCGTCCTGGTAAAACATCGACTAATCCAGCAAGAGGTGCCATTTTTAGTAGGACACGACTCGTTATTATCAAAAGAAACTATAGATATAAGTCACAGATGTCGACGGATATGTTTCAATTGTCGAATAAAGTTAAATAACAATCATCATTAAGACATCTAGTTAAAAATGGGCAGATAACCCTGCCTACCAACCACCAAGGCTGACATCGTTAAAAATAGAACATAGGGGTGAAAAGCAAGTTTTGTTTAATATATTTTTAATCGTTATATATAGAGAAAATCTAAAAGGAAACAATTATGTTCATAATTACACCTTATGTAAGAATCCGGGGTTTTGATTGGTTAATAGCCAGTGTATTTTTCACCAATTTGCTGTTATCAAATGAATATCGTTCATTTTTAACGCCGCCGGGGTATTTGCTAAAAGGATATGCCTTTTTTACCCTCTCTGCCGTGGTATTTGCCAAAAAATACTCTATCCGACTGGACGCTTGTAACGTCACGATCATCAATGCGTTTTAGTACATTAGCATTCGGTGTAATTAAACAGATATATCATGTTATTGAGGGGTATTTGCGAAAAATACCAGTCTTGAGAATGAATTTCCCTCGCCTTACGGCTCGTGAAATTTAACATTCTCTCGACTGGTATTTTTCGCAAATACCCCTCCTTAACATGATATATCTGTTCAGAATTATTAGCTTTATCAATTGTCCATATATATGTCAAAACTGTCAGACAAATTGTTATTGCCTATTAGTCAGGTTCACAGAAAAAAAGGTATCCCTTGTTATTTTACTTTTTTCGTAATCTTCATGCTGGAAACTTGTGCTTGTTAGTATGAAATCTTTTAAATTAGACATAATAATTAGATACAATTAATATCTGATTCAGTAGCTTATTCAAGCGTGTGAATGACTTGTTTTGTTAACTTTATACAAGTGTGTATTCTTTTTGCAAATAATAAATACCTAGCCAAAATTCCTTTTTCAAGTTACCAAAACCTTCTTTGTACTCCTTCCAGTTCTTATAAAAGTCAAGGTTGCCATTATATCTTTTCTGGAATACCTACAACATATATCACATGTCAATACTTTTGGCATTTTACTTTGAAATGAGTACAAAAAGGGACACATTTTAATATATGCAGCCTCCTCCATTATTAACTTCTATTTCATGTGAATTTTCAATAAGAAATAAGATAAAACAAATGTTTTCGAAATAACTTTTTGATTCCAACTGTGCATGTAAATCCCTTGTTTTTTTGGCAATCAAGAAATACATTCGGATGAAAAAAGCGAATTATTTATCAGCTTTCAATATGTTAAAAATATCACTATATTTTATAGTTATACAAACCAATTAGTACAAGTATATGAAAAAGTACGGAGAACGATACATTTATAGTTTATCTTACTAAAATTGCAGTGAGTCAACACGACTACACCTAAATAATTTGAACTTCGTTTTCAAAATATAATTTACGAGTCAAATAAGAATTCAGTTCCATGAAAAAAATGCAAGTCTTTATGATAAAGATTCGAAAGATTAAACAAGAATACAACAAATCACATTAAAACTTCTAGTCTTAAATCAGAAATCGTAAATGTTGATATTTATGATAAAAACAACTTAATGTCACCATGAATGTAACAAAAACTGTTACCATAACATGTAAAATGTCTCAAATCTGATTATGAAAAGACACTTTTAACTCAGCATTTTTTATCTTATCCAACTAATAGTGCGGTGACGGAATAGTAAAAAGGCGATTATTAAGGTAGCACAATACAAAGATTTTTCATCCCCAATCAGACATAATTATTACATAATTATTTGTTATGTAATTAGTTGCTATATTGTGATGTCCATACTTGAATGAATTTAGCTTCTTTGTTATTTATAGCATCCCAAAATATTTTATAGATTCTTGCACAACACAGTTTGACCTCCAAAACTGTGTCTCAGATTTTTCCTATTGTATTTCATTCTCTCATAAATCTTCAATGAAGTTTGCAACATCAATTCATAAGAGATCACTAAATTCAATTGGGTATAAAATTTGTTCTATTGATGTTTTTGGAAATCTGAGACAGTTTTAGAGGTCAAGCTGTGTTTTACAAGAATCTATAAAATATTTTGGGATGCTATGAAAAACAAAGACACTAAATTCATTCAAGTGTGGACATCACAATTTAGCAACTAATTACATAACAATTGATTATGTAATAATTATATCATAATGAAATTATCACAATTTGAAAGATTAATCTTTCTTCTTTCTTTTGGTACCTCATTTATAAAATATAAAGAAGGATGAAATGAATTACATCAGTTTAAAGTTGTCTGATTGGGAGTGAACAAATCTTTGTATTGTGCTACCTTAACAGAGTTTAATTTCACTTTAGGGTATACGGCTAAAAATTGGTATACATCTAGAGAAATGATTTTACTTTAATTTAAGACTGGTCGTCAAAAAGTCGTACGATACAGATTTATTTGATTTTGTTTTGTTAGCAAAAATGACATGAAATGGGGACTCGACGAGGCATGCATGTATTTCGGCCATTTTATTTTTTTAATCGTTGCCAAATATATGTATTTCGTATAGGATTTAAATAGCACATATAATATGTTATTCCTTAAGCAATAACACTAACATCATAAGTCTTTTGTTAAAAAAAAATATGAAATACAAAGCTATAAAACTTTGGACATTTTGCCGCTTCATCGGATTTCAATACTTTGCAAGAACGCACTTATCTTTAAATTATGAACTAATTTATACAACGTGAAAATTCAGCAAATACTCTTTTCAGTGACATAAATTTTGATCATAACAAACTTCAAAAAAGATTTAAAATAGCATTCAAAATATTCACTATTAAAACACAATCTTATATAATTTTCCGGAAAGTCGTGTCAGGTACCGTACCGGCTGATCTAATATAATTATTAACCTTATTGATTTTGAACTTCGGGCGCACCATATGTTCAATTAAAATATATAGCAATCATCCCTTGATATAACTTGTATTTGTTCAAAGTTTTTGGTTTCTTAGATATTTTTTTTGTTGTTTGATTTATTTTGAGGTTGTGTTGATTATGTTTTATTTATTTATGAGGAAAATAAATTATTTAGTTGAAAGTTATTTAGGACATTTTTTTTTTAATCGTTGCCAAATATATGTATTTCGTAAAGAATTTAAATAGAACATATAATATGTTATTCCTTAAGCAATAAAACTAACATCATAAGTCTTTTGTTAAAAAAAATATGAAGATACAAAGCTATAAAACTTTGAAGATTTTTTTTAGAAATTGAGGTCTGGCCTAATCCCAAAAGATGGCACAACAGGGAAGTCCGTTGAAACTTGGCCCTAATACTGCAAAGCGGCTCAAACCAAGTTTAATCTTAGAAAAATGTGTAATTTGCCAGAAAAGTAGTAATGAAACAGTTGTTTTATTTACTCATAACAGTAAATCGCTGTTTTTTGCTGCAGCTGGTAAGCGTAAATGGATGATATTTACTTGAAATTGATTAGTGATTATGATTCATTCGGTGATATACCGAATGACAGTTTGGAAATGGTTTATCGTAAAAGTTGCTACAAGTCTTATACAAGTGAATGCAACATAACGGTGTTTACTAAGAGACAAGATGACGAAGAAGCGTACTGTTCAATACAGGACAGTCCAGTCACGAGTATCTTAACTCGATCTATGTCTTCTCCTACCAATTGGAGAGTGCTTGTATATTTTGTAATAAGAAAAGCTACAAGCAAGACAAAAAACTTTTGTAAATTGAATCAGATGAAAGGGTTAGTAGTATAACAAACGCTATTAACCATAACGGTGATTCAAACTTGCTACATAAAATTAGTCAAGACAATTTTAAAGAACAAGCTTTTTACCTTTACCAGTGCATAACAAAATGTCTAACGTATTTTAAAAAAAAGATATTGAGGTCGTTCTTAACTCAACTTCAGAAGGTGAATCCATAAATGCAGCTACTTTTTCCAAATTAATCTCTAGCATAAATGATGATTTATTAAGGAATACAAAGGCATTTCTATTATCCACTTTAATTGAGAAGTTTGTTTCATACCTACCAGAAAATATGCCTACAAGCTTTACAACAAGGAAACTGCAGCAATATTTGGAAAACCTTTACGGTGATTCTGTTGTCATTCAATCACAACAAGGTCAGGGCAAGTCCAACATGATAATGAGTAGCAATATAACACTAGGGGACGCAATCAAGGCAGCCAGTAATTTGAAAGCTGAGTTAAAATGGTCAAATGAAAAACAAACGAGACGTATGTATAGCGAACAAACGGATGACCAACTACTTTATTCAGTAGCAAGTATAATTCAGAGAGGCATTGACAAAGTAAGAATTTTTAAAGAACACTACCCAACTTCAATGGAGGTATCATTCGAAAATTCGTTACAGTCAATGCCCGTTTCTTTGGTCAAACTACTAGTATTTAGTTGGATTACGGACGAAAAGGCGTTTAGCACTTGCACTGTTCCTTCTAATATCAAAACAGAAAGTGTGAGGAAAAGTTTGGCTTTAACGGAATGTATTGCTGCAACTATATATAGCTAGTCGCAGTATCCTTACACCTTTTCATCTTGGTCTTGCAGTTTAAATTTACCACGAGTTTGGGTCGAAGCGCCTTATTGAAATTCTGAACGCGCATGGGTTTTGCGTTACATATAGTGAATTGCGGAGATACCTTACCAGTGTTGCAAACCATGAGATTAGTCGTATCAGTGGCGATAGATACATCCCAGGAGGTATTCGTCCCATTTCAGAAGGAGGTCGATTGATTTAAGAGGGTTCTGATAATATTGTATGGACATAAACGCCGAGACAATAGATGGAAAAACACCTTCCATTCTCTTGCTAAGACTGTATTTCAAACTAAATCAGCTGGCGTTTATGGCTATGGTTCTGAACGAAAAAACTAGAAAAAGAGAGATCTTTGGTTATAGATGATAAAACAGCATCATTGACCGATACCATTTCTTACCTTAAACCAAAATGTAGTTCAGAACCTCCACGACGGTCGGGTGCTTTCGATAAACTTCAATTATGGGATTATAATAAGAATAATGATGTTGATCAGATATGGCTTTTCTCCATACTTTTGTCAAGGCATGTTATAGAGTTCCCAATGGAAATAAAAGTGAATGAACTAAAGATTTCGTTTTGGACAGGGTACAATTGTCTTTTGTCTAAAAAGGGCGCCGATGTTACAGTTGTAGCATATCCTGAAATTCTAGATTCTAAACCGAATGATATGGCCGCAGTGTATACTTTGACATGTCTAATGATGCTGGACAGGATTACGCTATTCAAACATTTGACCAGCAACTCTGTGCAATCGCAAAACAAGTCAAATGGCCGAAGCCTGACATTTTTAATCGCCATATTCTTAGGCTTGGTGGTTTCTGCAGTTTGTCGTGTTTCTTTGCCTCTATCGGGAAACTTTGTGCCGATGGCGGTCTTCGCGATTTGTTGGTAGATTCTGGTGTGTATGCTGGACATACAGCCGAACTTATTTTGAATAGTAAAGAGTTTAACAGGACTTTCAGAGGGTTCACGCTTGTGTTTGAAGCCTTACAAGTTCTTTTTATCTCAGTATTTATACAATGGGTACCTTTGATTACTTCGATCAGATACCATCTGCGTTCTGGAATGTGTTGTTAGAGTTCCATTCAAGTATATGTGATCAAACGGACCAAGCCTCAGACACTAAAACTAGACTGGGAAAGTTGTTTAAAGACCATGTACAGCTTCTTATCGGTATGTTCAAAGAATGGGGACACGATACAACTCCTACTTTCGAATATTGGGACATGTTCCTCCTTGCCGTTCAAATTGTGTTGTCAAATGTACGAGCAGAACGAGAAGGTAATTGGTCTGCACATGTAATGTCTTCATCCAAAATGCTACATCCTATTTTTACATTACCAATCGTGCAAATTACTCTAGATGGATACCTGTATATATTCTTGATACTCGAACTACCAGCAGAGATCGAATAAGCTTTTAAACTAGGAGAGTTTTCTATCAGACAAAAGCAAGGCACGTACAGTCAATGGTATTTGGAGTGATATGAGCACTGAAAAAAGCATCATAAAAGATTCAAAGGGTTCAGGTGGTATCGTTGGAATCACTAATCAGAAATCTGCTCTGATAAGGTGGACTCTGACTTGTCATTTATTAGCGTCCTTTAGTAATGTAATGAATGACAGAGCAGGTATTACATGCAAAAGTGACGATTCGCATGAGAAAATCAAACAAACAGCTTTGAAGCGAGATGAAGAACAAGTACAAGCAAAACTTACCCATTTTAACCAAACAATGACTGATCCCTTTGATATATAGATGCCCACCCTCCTTGTCTCATTAATATATCTACAGGCATGCATGCTACTGAAGTTCAGGGTTCTTTGCTTTCTGCAGTAGATGAAGGAGAAATTATGTACAAAAAAATTGTTTAGAGTGCGCTTTCTTTATACCAATCTGGAAGCTTCTATAGTCCTATTACAAAGTCCAAATTGAAAATATTTGAACATATAAACGCTAAGACAACCATTAAGTGTAAATCTGGCGAAATTATAACCGGCCATATCAATCCAGAAATTGTTTTCAGAAATGCTCTGGTTTTGGCTAACAGCAGAGACGATGTTACTATTGAAAGTATTCTCTCACTTCCTTTCACTTGGGCCTATCCCGGTTTCTTTGTTCCATGAAGATGGAACAATGAGAAAATCTTGTAAATCAGATCTAGTAAAACAGTTTGAAAATGAAGTCTCGCCGGTTCTTTCTTTGCCAAATTTTGATTCTTCGTTGACAACTTACATTAGAGACCAGTAGGTATGGCTATAGTTCAATGCATGGATGCAAAGAAACATAAAGCACACACATTAGCCGATGTTTTTGGTCGGTATGATTTAAAACACTCCATTAAGTCAGCTGAAAGAGAGCGTCGTACCAAAGTCACTGCTCATGCAAAGGTGTTGCAAGTAATTGAAGGAAGAAATGTCCCCGACTGGAAGAAATATCTTTCTGTTAAAGAAAACAAGCAGGCTCTCATTAAATTTTTTGATGACTTCCTGGTCAAGTTCATTAAAAGCAATCCTCTATTAGTGCTCCCTGGACATACTTATTATATGGCAGGTTCCTTTGAAGATACAGAAATTTCTTAAGTTATTTCTGACCAGGAAGTCGTTGAATGTCATGAATTGTTCAGTACTCAGGAAGAGGCAGACACCCGCATGAACCTTCAGGTTTTACATGCAGACAAAAGATTGAAAGAGATGGGAAAGAAAGGCAGGATCATTATATAATCATCTGATACAGATGTCATTGTTCTCTGTATTAATTTGTTCAAGCCGTGTGTTTGTGTCGACCAAAACCTTGCATGTACCGACTTATGTTCCTGTCAAGGATCAGAATCATGCAAGAACTTTCATACACATGCCCTTACAGAAGAGGTTTGAGAACTAAATTTTATTTGTTTATAAGGCTTTTGGTGCGATTTGCAAATTGAATATGCATTTCTGATATTGTATCACTAAGACCTTCATTAAAAATCTAAAGTTTTCACACAGTTAAATGCAGTTCAAGTAATCCAAAATACTTTTTACAATTGTGTATACGTTCTGCGCTGACTTGTATTCCTTTTAATGCATCGTATAACATACAAAAAGTTTTTTTAAAGCCACATATCAGTATGTGTTTAGAGAGTTTATTGTCAATTTGGCGTGTACCAACCCTACCCTTAGTGTACAAAACTTTTTTGTTTAACTGATATTGGTTAATAAAAGATATTTATTTTAAAGCAGGCATGTTTTTTTCGTATTTTATACTCATTTATTATGGTTTGGATGCTTGTAAATCACCCCCCTTTTAAAAAAAAATGTTTCAATTTATCGAAACAGTTTTATTTATGATGATTTTTATCTTTTTTGGATGGAAAATTGAATGAAAAAACAGAATCCATGCTGTTTTGCTAAAAAAATATGCGATAAGGTATTTTAGTTGTTATCTAATATTCATTGCAATTATGTATGGAAAATGGTGGTTGACCTTTGATCTCGATTTCTAAAAAAATGCACCATATTTAGTTTTGACGACCAAATTAATTTTAAAGTATATATATGATACAGCCGTGTACCATTTTTGAGGATTAGATTTTTAAAATGTTCACTCTGGTCACCGTACTATAAGACACCATATACATGTACATATGTAGGACTCGGAGGTGCAATGGGGACGCTGAAGTGCGATGGTCACGCTGAAGTGCGATGGTCCACGCCAAAGTACGATAGTCCTTTCGCTAAAGTGCGATGGTTTTGTGTATGACGTTTGAAAAATATAACGTTTTCAAAATACAACATGGATTCGCAGGCAGGCGAATAGGGTTTTGTAGATGAAGGTTTCATGCTAACAAAGAAAAGTAAGAAAATAAGAAAGAAACAAACAATTCAAGTCCCGAACAGTTTTAAGCATTACATGTTGAGGTTGAAAAAATATGTTAAAACATTTTAGGCAGCAAAGCGGCTGAAAGATGAACTTTGTCACCAAATGGGCTAACTAGTATTTTGACTGATTAGGCTGCACACTTTTTGTACGATAAATACAGTATACTAATTTAAATATTAATCTTAATTTATCTTACGGTAAGCGTCACATGATTTTATGTGGGCAATTTAAAAAATTTAAAAAATATGATAGTATTAGCAATGTTTCAATGATTTTGCTATATCAAGTTCATATAATGTTGTTTTATTCCCGAGATATTTTTGTTTTGTTTTGAAGGAACACCGTCGCTCTTTATTTTTTATGGTTTCAGTCTAAAACATGTCAGACAGAACTTAACCTGACTAAACCCTACGTGTACTTCCCAATTTATCATCCTCATCTTTGTTTTTTCGTGAAAAAATTGACAAGCTTCGCTATTAATAAAGCATAAATTTACTTGTCGGTATTTTTACTTCGTGGATACTGTTCCGACATTCAAGGTACAACATGTCTATATAAATTGAAAAAGAATGTGAGCAATTACTAAATTTTATCATAATATTTAAGTAAATGAGATGGACACTTCTTAGTACTATTATAAAGACCTACACGCTGATTTTTTTTTTTTATTTCTCCTTTGAACACCTTATTCCATACTCTTGCGTGCTAAAAGAATAATTGGAGACTTGGAAAATTAGATTTAAACAAAAATTAAAGTCTTTGGTTTGATCTAAACAGAAGTTAAAACATCTTCCAAATAAGAGGCTAGCAGCCAAATATTAATGGTTTTATTTTATTACAACAGCCCATGTGCAATTTGCTTTTACTCAAAGTCTTAAGTTGGCCATCGCACTACAGCGTAACCACCATCGCACTTCAGCGTAAATATCAACAAGTTAACGTCACAATGTTACCATCGCACTTTAAATAGCGTGTTAACCATCGCACTTCAGCGTGTTAACCATCGCACTTCAGCGTAGACCATCGCACTTCAGCGTGACCATCGCACTTCAGCGTAGACCATCGCACTTCAGCGTGACCATCGCGGTTCGGAGTACCATCGCGGTTCCGAGTCCTACATATAGCAAACGGTATAAGGGGTAAAACCATCATACATTGTAAAGACATCATAGGGGTATCATGGTGGATCGTAATGCCTACAAGTTAATATAATGCATACAATTTGTAAATACAAGTTATAAAACATATAAAAGGCGAACGGATAAACCATTGTACTTGTTGTTGAAAAGATGAATAACAGTACTACCCCAAGTTTTCACTTAACGCTTCTGCCGTACCGTACGCTGTTATCCATGTGTGTAGTAGACGGACGGATACGGGAACTTGACAATAGAACTAATGTGTGTAAAAAATTCTCACCGTCCACCCTCCACCATCTGTTTCCATATCACAATAGACTTTATAACCGCAGTTTTCTCCAGCAGGATTTATAGTGTATACACCACTTTGGCCTTTTATATCTCCGCAATCTTTTGGGTAATCACTTGGAAATGTAATTAATTAAGTTCAAATGTGTCAATAGAGACTAACACAAAATAACAAAAACAACTTGGGTTACATGTCTTTATTATATATTGAATGATCTGAAAGGAATACGTTTTATTCAGTTAAACAGTTACAATCAGTAAGTTTGGTCAAATTCATTTGATGGAATGAAGGGACGACAAGCTAATAAAGGGTCAAATTTGGAAACTTCTTTTTTCAATTTACGAAGAATTAATGGTCAAATTAGTTTTAACAAGAATATGTCCTCAGTACACGAATGCCCCACTCGCACTTTTATTTTCTATGTTCAGTGGACCGTGACATTGGGATAAAAACTCTAATTTGGCATTAAAATTAGAAAGATCATATCATAGGGAACATGTGTACTAAGTTTGAAGTTGATTGGACTTCAACTTCATCAAAAACTACCTTGACCAAAAACTTTAACCTGAAGCGGGACAGACGGACGAACGGGCGAACGGACGGACGGACGAACGGACGCACAGACCAGAAAACATAATGCCCCTCTACTATCGTAGGTGGGGCATAATAAAATAGATATCACATGTCACAACTTTATATCAACTTGCTAAAATTGCACCAGGAAAGTCAAAAATTAAAAACCAGATGGCCGAATGTATAAATGCCTTGTTACATCAATAGTCAGACGACCAAACAAAACTTAAAAGCACGAAGACAAATCACAGGATAATTTAAGTAAATTCATGTTTGAAGCAGAAAGATTTTGATGTTTACTATTTTGCAACTTCTTTTAGACCCTTAAATAAATGAGACATTCTGAGAGACATACAATCGAACAAATATAATTATATTCACAAGTGTCATAGGTTATTAGTCATTTCTTTTATCCTGTTGCAAATGAAAAGAGATAGTGCAATTTAACTGCATGTGATATAATTTAGTTGATTAAAAATCTAAGTTATTCAATATCTTTATCATACATGGTCACTTTTTGGCAATCCACTTTCATGTTGTCGATTTCTCATTTTCAATAGAAACAAATCAATAAGAAATAATTGTTCATTTTTTAATTGCTTATTTTGAATTTCTAATATAGTATAGATATTTTACTCTTTTTCAAAATACTTTTCTTAAATAAAACATAATAAATATTAGGCATTAGAGTATTTGTTAAGACAAAGAACAATGCATGAGCTTTCCCAATGGTCGTCCTCTAGGAACATAATGCCGATTTTCCTTAGTCGTTGTGAACTTTAGCGTAAAACTGTTGTGGACTTTAGCGGTGTTGTGGACTTTAGAGGAATTGTGGACTTTAGAGGAATTGTGGACTTTAACGGTGCCTATTAATCTGAGAATAAGTTTTGGATACAAGAATTGATGCACTGACCAACTCAAATATAAAAATGAAATCTAAGAGGATCAACATAAAAAAAAAAAGGGTGGGTTATTAAATTGCAAACCTGACTGGGATCAATCTATAACAGTGAATGGGACAGTCGGAATCCTTCCTCAGCATAACCAAAGAATTTTAAATCATGTAAGGAAACATCTCGATCACAAATGATATCTGATTTATACAGCAAAAACAATTATATTTAACCCATGCCATACTATTAATATCACTTTAAACATCTTATATAACTAAACTACATTTGTCGGTTTATGTACTGACCGAATAAAACGGACGTGTAACGAATGCATAAGGGACACACACCGGATATGCAACGTACGAGAAACAAAAACGTACCAGATAGAACGGATGTCGAACGTATATCCAACGGAAGAATACCGCATAAAACGGACACCTAACGGAAGCGTACCGGATAAAACGGATGAACAAAATATACGGAAAAATTAAAGGCGACAATAATAATACATGTAACTCCCATAAATATTCAAAATGTTTCTGTGTAACTGGTTTTCGTTTGTTCTTTAAAATACCGCCAAAGGGTAGTGTCTGGTCTGAATAAGAGCTGCTTGATTGTGAAGACGTGCCTTTACTCTAAGATCGATTAATATGAATAAGAATTCATGAACCTTAAGACATCTGACATACCAATAATTGGCATTTCTGACGCGAAATTTTCAATTGGCATTTATCCGTTTCAGATCCGTTCATCATCCGTTTTATTCGTTATACGTCCGATAGAAGTCTGTTTCTCATTCGTTCAACATCCGTTTTCTCCGTTAAACGTGCGATAGAAATCCGTTGGTGAATTTATCTTCCAGACCCCATCGGATGTATAACGGACACGTAACGGATACAAAACGGAAACGAAACGTACGAGTACCGTACAAAACGGACGCCTAACGGACGTTCAACGGACATTTTATCCGTTGGACGTCCGTTCAAAGCTTTGAGCATGCTCAAAATTTTCCACCGGACAGAACGGACGTCGACGGATAAAACGTACGCTTAACGGACATGCAACGGATATGGACGGACGTCTCACGGATAAGATTGGATGTCTAACGGACATGAACGGATTGAACAAAAGTCATCCGTTAGTCGTCCGTTCGAGCTATCCGGTAAGGTGTGACCGAGGCTTCAATGTTAAATGATTATGTAAGAAGGAAAACCACACCTCAAAATATACATTATAAACAGTTTTACCAGTATTTAAGTTTCTAATGAACACAACAGATAAATTGTTCTTAAATCAGGCAATGTTGTTTTTTTTTATGAATAAATATATTTAGTTGTTTTATATCGTTTTTGAGGAAAGGAGGGGAACACATTTTCGACATGAAATTGAAACAATTGCCAGAATGTAGTCAAGTATAAGAGAGATAAAAACACTGTACGCCTGTTGCTAAGTTACAGTGCTTGTATAATGACTGCTCGCGTGTTCGCGTGTTCTTTCTTCTTAACCTATTTCGAAAGAGACTAGATTATTATACATAAAGAACACGTAAAGCCTCCCATTTTCGTCATATAGAATCTGATGCGTTTAATGCAGTTTTAATTCGAAATGTAAATTGTAGATGATAATTATGCAACGAAATCAAATAAATTTCGTTTGTGAGTTAAAAATCAGAAATTCGACAGTGGAACACCAGGCTCAAACCAGCAGCCACTCGCTAGCAGCCACTTTACTAGCAGACAGTTTTCAGATATGTCAAAAAACCAAAAAGTGCATAAGATTCAAACGTACTTAAAATGCTTTTACACCATGGAGAAATGGCGGAATTGAGGCTACTTCAAATGAACATATTAACCTTTGTTATTTGAGACGAAGAAATCTTGATGCTTGTAGCGTAGTATTTGTAGGAAAACATGTCAAATCTCCTTAAAATTGAAACTTAATTTTAGAAAGTCTTTTTAGTACCTTAAACTTGGAAAAAGTGCTGCATAAAAAAACTGATAAAGATGTCCACAGATAAATTAACATGGGTATTTCAAGACAACATAATATAAAACCTAAGGAAGGAAATACGCTGATACGGTAGGTCGATGTTCAAATTTAAACCAAAAAGTCAATGTTCTATGACTGTATTTTCAAACATTCATCTTTGTTAATGTGTAGTAATTCATACTGACCTATTCGGATGAGAAGTGCATTTTGCCATGTTTCTGTCGTAGGGGTACAGTCGGAATCCAATAGACATTGTTTTAATAAGTTATCATAGCTTGCTGTGACACAATCTGCCTTGCTTGTACACCGTCTGGAGCAAGCTATAATAGAAGAATCTGTTTTAGTTGTAATTGTAGAAAGACTTGAGACAATTCTCTTTCCCGATTCTACTGTAAATTTCTTTGTATTTTCCGATATTCCATAGCATACTTGGTTCATCATAACGGCACCATAAATTAGAAAGGTGAGAAACATGCCAACCATCTCCATCAGTAGACGAGGCAGAATGAGTTTCTTTTTGTATATTTTGCAGCATGTGCAGTGCATGCATCTATTTTGTGTCATTGATGCAAACCCCATATCCTCTTTTTTTCTATTACAATTATTTCAGGCAATTAAACTATAATTGCCAAATAAAAAGCAGGATAAGTAATTGTATATTTATTTAAATAAAAGATTTTCAAAAGCCTTAGAATATTTTGTAGATTATTTGAATATGGAAATTGACAAATTAAATCGGTTTAAGACGCAAAAAATGCTACAATATATAATTGCATAGCTAACAGTACATTGAAAATAGTGTGTAATTAGCAACTTGAACAATGCCTCTTATTTAATTGATTAAGAATAATGATTATTTTTTATGCACATAGTGCATACAGATAAAAGTACCTGATAATTATTTATGAAAACAGAAACAGTAGTTAGGTAATAACAAATGTGGATTCGGAAAATGACATCTGTAACAAACAAACTTTTAGCCACCTCTTTACAAGCAGAACCAAATACAATGAAAGTTACCACTATGTACTATCTTTTGAATTTGCACAGAACTCCTTACAAATATAGATTTATTTCGTCTTCAAGCCATTGTTCCATTACTTAACCATCTATACAACTTACAAGTACATTTGGTACAACTAAATAATAAATGTTAATAATTTGTTAGAATAAGGTCTTTGAAAATAGTGGAATTAATGACTTTTGGAGTGTCAAACAATCGTTTGAAGTGCTTGATAAATTGAATGCTTATATTGATGATTTCGGATCTGTTCCAACTTTTTTATTTTTACAGCGGATGACCGTTAGGACATTTAGGTGTTTTTTTATCGCCTAGATTTCCATTACGTAATGTTCGTTTTGGGTTTTTAACCGATCTATAAAAATGATGACTACGTCGACCCAATCAAGTGCAAACTAACATTCCTTATCACTTGTTATAAATTCATTTCTTCAATGAATACTCGTCAAATACTTTTTAAAAAAGATAAATTTATAATATTAACATGTTTTGTTATATGTATATACATATAAGTGAAAAATCATTAATATATATCACACGCATGCGGAGGAATATCTCAAGAACGTTTGCAATCTTAAGGAACGATAACTCTGCACGGATGATTAAACATTGTTTGCGGGGAAAATACGAATGCTTACTCAAATCCATTCTATTAGAAAAATCGAATTATTACAGAAGAGTGACGTGTTCACCATGCAATTGCACTGCACTATTATTAATATAGTAGAATATAATGATATACAAATGCATGAAAATCATATTTAGTACATGTAACTGTAATATACAAGTATTGATATAATATATATATATATAACAATAAACCAGAGTAAACTGATTTGTAACACTACAATATAATGGTCATTACGGTGAGGATGAATTCCCGGTCTTTAATTTATCATCCACGCACGAACTTTTCCCAGAATTTTTTTTATATCTGTACATTAACCTCACTTTCAGGTATAAAAACGTGATTTTTTTTATTACAAGTGCTTGTCGAACCATCCACAAGAACTTGCGGTCATCCGATGTTCAGTACTTCAGTACTTTGATTTTCTACACTATAAACCACTTTGCCCCATAATCTTATCAAGAAAAAATTCACGCAACTCATTAAATGGGTATTTAAAAAGTCAGGATTGAAATATATATGTTCAAACTCTTTAAGATAATTTTTTAGTAACAACAAACAAAAAAACTATGTCAAAATGACCTAATTAAAATTGATACTATAAATGCACTTTAATTTTAACTTGATAACATTTTTGTTTGCGATGGAGATTCTGTCGGGCCGCAATCCTATTACACTCCGCTGAATCGCATTGCACACGGCTATGTCTGGACTCAGTCGTAATGTGTTCTGTTATTATCGGGACTCTGACGTTGGTTTCATTGCCGAATTTCGTATTAATAACGGAACTATTCCTGAACGGTTTCGGCAAAGACGGGTCGCTTTCGGCAAAATCTGTATTCAATCCGGACTCATTCGGCAAAAAAATAAAAATGACAAATTTAATAATATCGTGGACGTGCCAGAGGATAACGTCCAGAAAACACAGAACATTGTTACGATGTTAAGTTTATCCGATACATCAGAATCTGTCACGACATATTCACGATTCTAATCCGACTAGACAAAGTCGGCGGAGTTTCACCGATTGTGACGGGACCAGGCTTGGGGCGAACTACATAGCAATGTAAAGCATTATATTACAATTACTTTGACAAAAGCATGCATTAAATTACAAATTCAATTACATGCATTGATCAAAGAAATGCATTATATTACAATTATTTTTGCAAAGTAATACATTAAATAATACATTACATTTGGAAATGTTATTATTAAAAGAGGGACGAAAGATACCAAAGGGACAGTCAAACTCATAAATCTAAAACAAACTGACAACGCCATGGCTAAAAATGAAAAAGACAAACAAAAAAACAATAGTACACACGACACAACATAGAAAACTAAAGAATTATTATAAACAACACGAACCCCACCAAAAACTAGGGGTGATCTCAGGTGCTCCGGAAGGGTAAGCAAATCCTGCTCCACATGTGGCACCCGTCGTGTTGCTTATGTGATTACAAATCCGGTAAATAGTCTAATTCGGTAGGTCATATTCATGAAAGGGAAGGGGATTGTAGTTACGACGTAAGGAACATATCCGATATCATTTGTGAAACGGTTATTCCATAACGGTCAACCAACTCGTGATGGCGTCCGTAAAATTTACGAAGGGATGATTTCAACTTCACCATTTGGAACTCTTGGTTTAATAGCTTCCTTGTGAGCAGCAAACCTCTATCAAGAAAATCATGATAGGAAATGCAAGCACGGGAATATCGTATCAATTGGGAGATATATACCCCGTATGCAGGTGCTGCTGGAATGTTGCTACTTAGAAATGGAAAGTTCACAATTGGAAAGCTGAAATCATCTCTTTTGTCGTAAAGTTTTGTTTTCAACCGACCCTCATTGTCAATTTCTAGATGTAAGTCAAGATATGAAGCCGACTTAACTGTATCTGTAGTATCCTTTATCTCTAGTTCGATTGGATAGATGCGTTCCACATAGTCACCAAATTTTGAATTGTTTAGTGAAAGAACATCATCTATATAGCGGAAAGTAGAGTTAAAGGATATTGCTAACTTCTTATCTTTCTCCCTAAGAAGTTCCTGCATGAAGTCAGCCTCATAATAATAAAGAAACAAGTCGGCGAGTGGAGGGGCACAGTTTGTTCCCATTGGAATGCCGACAGTTTGTTGAATAACACGTCCTCCGAACGTAACAAATATGTTGTCAATCAAGAAATCAAGCATCTTGATAATATCAGTTTCAGAGAATTTTTTGTTTGAATCAGAGTGATTCTTTACAAAGTAGGATTTATCCCTCCCTAAGACAAGATACTTGTATCTACGTTGGCCATTCTTTTTTATGAAGCAAAGTAATACCAACTCTTTCAATTTGTCTTTTAGTTTGGAATGTGGAATACTTGTGTACAGAGTAGAAAAGTCAAATGTTTTAATACTGTTACAAGATGAAAGAGAGTTAGATTGTATGTACTCTTAAAGATCTTTTGAATTTTTAAGTATCCACATCTGATTCACGCCACCTCTAGAATAGGCAGTTTCACAATAACTTTGAAGCCCGTCTTTGATTGCTGATAAAATAGATGTTAATAATTTAGAAAGAGGTTTCGTGGAGCACTTGGAAGACCCAGCAATATACCGTTGTTTGTAAGGACACTTATGTAGTTTAGGTATCCAATACAGTGATGGAAGATCCAGTTCTTCATCTTTGGTTGAAATTCCAAAGGAACATAGAACAGACCTATGATTATCCAGGATTTCCTCTTTGGTAAGTGTTGTGAGGGTATATGTTGAGTTTCCAAGTGAATTGTCAATACCTAATTCGTTTATCAAGCAGTTGATGTAGTGACTTTTACACACAAAAACGATGTTATTTGGGGCTTTATCTGCGGGGACAACAACATATTTGTCATGGAGGTCGGATAGGTGTTTTGCAACATTTGGGTCTTTAAAGATTGACGTAGCATGGGCATCGATGGACCCATTCAGTTTCTTAATTCTGATTTGTATCAACGACCTCACTGCCTTAATCCATTCGGAAAGAGTGTCTACGTCTTCCTTCTCGCTTTAAAGTATGTTCACATTGCCGATCAGATCAACTCGATGATCCCAATTGTCCAAATTTCCACGACCAAGCGTAACCAAATTCTTGATCGGGCCTATTTACGACTTCTACCCGACTGTTTTCCGACTGTACACGGAACTTAACTCGACCATTCATGACTTCTTGATGACTCCATCACGACTCCAACCATAGATATAGGAAGATGTGGTGTGAGTGCCAATGAGACAACTCTCCATACAAATAAAAATTTAAAAAGTAAACCATTATAGGTTAAAGTACGGCCTTCAACACGGAGCCTTGGCTCACACCGAACAACAAGCTATAAAGGGCCCCAAAATTACTAGTGTAAAACCATTCAAACGGGAAAACCAACGGTCTAATAGACCACTAATGTAATACATATTCGATGATTCCGACCAATTCACGATCTCTACCCGATCTTTACTCGACTAGCTAAACCAAATCAAATATCCTCGATCTCAGCCTGATCTAGGCCAGACCAGATCGACTTGATCGTATAGGGGTCGTAGGGATAGCCGGACATTGGTCGGGTATGTACAATTTCAGTATAAAAACATCTGATTTTTTTTATATCGCCCGCTACAGCGTATGGGGCATCAAGTGTTACCCTTGTCCGTCAGTAATTACGTCTACGTACGTCCCAACAATTAGTGTCCGTTCTCTAACTTTATTTTGCCTCAATCAAATTCTATGAAACGTATACACAATGCTTAATACCATTAAACACAGATCAAGTGCGAATTTGGTTGGCGTCACTGTTATCGTTCTTGGGTAATGACTCTTTATAGCGTTATTTGCGGGGGTATTATCTGTGTCCCATATGGATACATTCACGGTTTGGATTCAGTTGTTCACAGAATGTCTGGGAATATTATCTACATGGGAATATAGGAGTTCTAATATTTGGCAAGGTGGTTAGTGCTCAGATAGACAGGTTAATAGCCGTGACGCAGCTTGAAGAGAGCGTAGAAGACGAACAAAAGGGATAGACAGCAAAGGGTGCCGAGAATCTAGATGATGCAGTAGCTGACACGGCGACCACTATGTGGGCATCATATATTGTAATCACAAAAATACTGAACTCCGAGAAAAATTCAAAACGGGAAAATCCCAAATGAAATGGCAAAATAAAAATGTATGAGAGATTGCAGGAGCTCAACAACAGGACCCTAATGGTTATAAAAACATCCTGAAAGTAAAGTAGGACGCTGATTTGTTATGGGAGTTTTACTGCTCTTTTCTTGAAAAGGGCACAAGGAAATCAGATTTGTCACTCGATAAATAATGATGTTTGATAGCAATATATATAAATTTTACCATCCCCTTTTTTGCTTCCTCACAAATTAAGCCTACTGTTTGTGTCATATATTTGCATATGTATGTAATCAGTATTTGTCCATAGATCTGATATCCAGTAGTTGAATAGTTCCATATATTTCTTTTTGGTTTATACAACCTGCTTGTTTTTACTAATAATATTGCAAAAAGGGGGTAAAGATGTTAGAATTTCAATCCCCTGGAGGATACCTTTTCTGAAACTGTTTACACATATCTATCACTGTATGACGAATTCAAATAAAAATCATTTGTCTTGCGTCACATTTTCGTTTATAAAATTGCGTCAAAAACCATACGAAAAAAGTGTTTGTAAACATTCAACCGTAAGGTGACATATAGTTGTTAACTTCTGTGTCATTTGTTCTCCTGTGGAGAGTTGTCTCATTGACATCTTCTTATTTTTATATTTTTATTTCTGGACATACGGAAAGTACGGACAGTCAAACAAAAATAGCATATTAAACAGATAAAATATAATATGGATGTTCTTAAAAACTATTACTTTGAAGGCTAAATTAGTCATCAGCTGTCTAATAATGAGTTTTTATGCACAATTACTTTCATATTTGAAAAATCCTCTGGGCCAAAATGCAGGATTTAAATCGCATCCGGAACACCTGAGATCATTCAAGGTTTTATTGGGTTTCGTGTTGTTACTATGTTGTGTTTTGTAGACTGCTGTTTGTCTTCTCGTCGGCTTTCGTTTTTCGCTATGGCTGTGTCGGTTTGCTTTCGACCTTTGAATTTGATTGTTTCTTTGGTATGTGTTGTCTCTCTTAAAATGTTACACCTCTTTGCAAAAATACAGACGCATACTGTACACGGAGGTATTTGTGTATAGTTAAAAAATAAATAATGACGATATAATTTTGCAGAAGAAAAGTGATGAGAGTTAATTAGAACTGGACACATTTTTTAGAGAATCGTGTATGACCGAGTAGAGATCGAATAGTGGTCCAGTTTGGTCGCGTAGAGATCGGGTATTGGTCGAGTTGTTCTGGGATGAAAAAAATACAGAAGTCGCAGAGATTCTGAAGCGATCGGGCATTGGTCGAGTTAATCTGGACCACATATCTAACATATATATATTCCTGTTTAGATTAAACAAACGCTATCTAATTTTAACGGTCAAACATAGAGTAGAGTGGGTGGCGCATATTCGCCCTGGACACATTTTCGCTGTTTTGCTATTTTTTCTGTTAAATTTGTGTCCCTTTACCCAATACTTGCCTAAATAGATGGTATAGGTTGTTTGTAATGTTCGAACTGTTGATATTCCTCTTTACCCAATTTCCAAGGTTATTCGCACATATATAATGCAGGTGTTTTTAAACGATTTTGGCAATTATGTAAGATTTATATGACAATCGTGCGCAGTCTTAAAGTAAATATTTGTGAGAAAAATCGTATAGGAATGATCTCTCAAGCTAATTCATGTAATTGCAAAAATTCGTTTTTATAATATACCAGGATAATGAGGATGGTCATATCATACATTGCGGCGAAAATGTGTCCCCTATGGTACACAAACACCTTGATTTTCTCTTGAGTTTGCGTTAATTTTTAGAACAATTAACCAATGTTTTGAAGATAATTCCTTTGTCAAACATTTGTTTCATATATAAAATAAAATTTCTGAAACCTACATAAAAAGTTCCAAATATTCGAATGTAGGTCGGATGTAAGTGGAAATGAACGAATTATGCGGCGAATATGGGTCACTCACTCTAGCCTCATTAAAGTCTAGATGTCAGCAGTGTTTTAGGTAATAAACCGGGTTTGGATCAAAAACTATTAAAGTAGGGTGGGGGTAAAGCAAGACAACAATACTATAAAATAGGTTATGTGTTTACCATATTTGAAGTTCTTTAAAAGGGGCGTGCTTCCTGTCCCCTCCACCCCCTAAAAACTAACCCGCCTTGCCAAACGGTTAGATGTGATTCATGTAAATGTAGCTATACAGTGGAGCCTATAGAAAGTTAACCATATAATAACCGAAAATCAACATATTTTTAAACTTTATTTGTTTGTTCTGGGAGCGAATCTTGGTTCATTTAAAAGATTGGACAACAGAGTTGGTGTATGTGGGTTCGATTCCCTCCCTAAGCATTCATTTATTTCAGCGGGTGCAAAGCGGGCAGTTTAGCTTGAAGGACCCACAGTGACTTTGTTGTTTCTAAAATTCAGGCGGCCGCGACCAGGTCTTGACATTTTTTTCTTTTGAATACCTTATACAACAAAACCATGGTAAAATTGTGAAAATTATACCATGGATACCTATGGTATAATTTTCGGTTATTGATATTTATACTCGGGTTGCACTCCCATAGGTTCCATTGTACAGCTATAGGTTAAATACAATGTACACAACTTTACATTTTATATTCTTTTAATTATTTAAAAATAATCTATAAAAAAGCGTTATTAAGTTAAAGATGAGTCTTACAGTTTTAACCAACCAGATTTCCGTTTGGTCCAATTTTAACGTATGGAGATGAACATGTTTTAGCTGTATCATTCCAAATAAGATTTGTTGGACAGTTGTTGACAAAAACATCTCCCCAAAGATCGCATTGATAAAACTTGTGTGGATCTGGATGTGGGTGGAATAAATCATCTAAGCTGTTTGCGTTTACTCTACATAGACTACCTGGATTTACGGTACCAGTGCCAGTACCAGTTCCGGTTCCGGTGCCTGTTCCGGGTCCGCTCGTTACTGGAGCCATGGTGGTGGTGATAACACCTCCTGGTTTCAAGTCATACACGCATGATAATCTTTGTTGATTCCATACTAGACCGACGTTACATTGTAAAATCATTGCCTTTCCGAGCAGATCGCATTCGATAAATTTAGTAGTATCAAGTGGATAAGAAAAATATATAAGTCCTTGTGCGAGGTTTGCATTTGAGCATGGATTTGTAGCTCCTGTTTGTGGTGCTCTTGTGGTGGTGGTTGCTTGGGTTGTGACAACTGGCTGTATAACAACAGTTGGTGCTACATTGCCACGTGTACAGGATGCAGTGGATCTGTCATAGGATTCTCCTTTTGGACACTGAATAATGTACATTCTCCCGAACAGGTCGCATTGTATAAATTTAGTACCGTCTGTTGGATGAGGTAGATAGATTGCTTTCTGTGGATTGTTTTGGCATGGATTAGGGATATTTATCCATTGATCTGCAAAACAAAACATGAGCAATTAGAATATACATTCCATATCTTTTGTTCTTTTATTAAAATGTAAGTTGTCGTTTGGTTTGCGTTCAAGTTCAGCTGAACTTATTAAAATGTTTTAACAATAATGCCATAATTTATTACGAATATAAGATTAACAAGTGGGTGTTCATAAAAGAGCCATCGACAATTTAACATTAAGACATCTGGAGGTCACCACAAATCGCCTTTCAACATCTGACAAGCATAAACAAAAGAATATTTGGTGGTATGCCAATCGACATCAAAAATAAACTTGCAAAAGAGAAATAACAACAACTGGTCTTCAAAAGTTGAAGACAAATGTATATACAATATAGCAAACACAATAACGCCTCAACGTTAAGGGAAGAGGCGGATATACGATAGATCTAACATAAAACAAATTTCATAAGTTGCAAACATACAAAAAAACACATAAAGAGACAACCACTGTCATCGTGTGTTTCGTTTATAGTTTTGAACATTGGGTTTCTCTTTTGAATTGTTTAACATTTTGTCAAGCGAGGGCTCTTTATAACCTTGACAATAGCAAATCTTAAGTAAAACTTAGAAGCAGGAACCTTAAAAGTATTGTATGACTTTTTCTCATTGTTGAATGACGTGCGATAACCTTTAGTTGTTTACATCTTCGTTAGTTGAGTTTTGTTTGATAGTTGTCTCATTGAAAATTATACTACAACACGTTTAGTTTATGCTGACGCGTTTCTTGTTACTAGTACCTCTTTTTCCGTAGGGGCATTTCAAAGACGAGCCCCACCAAGATCGACTCACTTTGATGATATAAAAAGAAGATGTAGTTAATTGCCAATGAGACAATTCTCCACAGGAGACCAAATGACCCAGAAATTAACATCTATATGTCACCGTACGGCCTTCAACAATGAGATGAGCATTCTTCATTGTTATATTCTTGCTCGCCTATGAAATACTTGCCACTGAACGTTAAGCTAACAGTCAATTAGGAATCATTCATTTATTCTTTGCAATCACGAATTTAAATATAGTTAGCATCATAGATTATTTCGTAGTATTCTAGGCAACGAACAGAAAGTAGGACTTAGTTAGATTAATTATCTTAAGGATAAGACAAGAGTCTGAGAATTGAACTTCAGACAGTGGATATTCCAATAATTTTAGACATTTGGAAAACTATCTGAAAGACAAGTTTGTAGTTCTCCTTCATAAATTATTTTATTTATGTTGCAGTTTGATATTTTTGATGAAGAATATTTTAAACGGCAAAAACATGGAGGATCATACTAGTGTTATATTTCCTATTTTGCAAATTACTATCGTAAACTTTTCTTCAATAGAAGAGTGAGGCATATGATACCCGTACGCAAAGCTTACAAGCAACATATCAGAGAAAATTCCCTTTTCTAGATTTACTATTAAGAAATATAGATATAATGATTCACTTACCAATGCAGTTTACCTGTCTTTTAGCTAAAATAAAACAAAAAAAAGGTACAGTTAGAGAATAATTTAATTTCCATCAGTCAGATATACCGATTTGTAAAAAACAGTTGCCATATTAAAGAACCGTTACTCCACGGCAGTTTTAAATCTTAAAGATGGCAAATGGTATACATATTATTTAATCAATAATATATATCGGAATAAATTGCTTGGTATTGTATCATATTTTTGCTAGTTTAAACGAACATATGCAAAGACAAAGCAATGTTTTAAAATATTTTTTTATTCCATATATTGCATGCAAACTCTTTGAAATATCCAGAGGTACGTATTTTTTCCCCCATTAAATGTATTCGTTATGTTTGAGTTAAATATCAAGACGTTCTAGCATTTATAGTTAATTTTGATATCAAATGTGTTATGATTGTATAATACAAAAGCAATTTTAACAAAATGTTTTGAAATTAAAACTGAATGTAGTTTGCAAAACTACAAACACATAATTGCACTCTTAATTAAAAAAAAATTTTTGTTTTTTATTTGATAAGTTTGATTTTGTTTTGTTTTTTTGCATCTGCGACTTATTATTAGTATTAAACAAAGCCTACCTCTGATTGCTAGAGATCCTGCAACAAGTCCAAACAGGAGGACTGCAACCTTGAGTGAAATCATATCGATGTGAGCCGTTCAGGAGATGAGCCTAGTGGACAGACGAAAGGAGAATACCCAGTATTTAACGGGGCATCGTGACAGTTCGGGAGATTGCTTATCAGGTAGCTTTCGCTGCAACACGTCATACAATGGACAGACGGATATAGGAAACAAACTTATCTTGTTTCAATGTTAGCATAGTTAAAATTGTTAGCTGTTGTCATTACCACCCTGTAGATATAAAGTGAGTGGTAAATAAATTAAGATAAAATTTGATGTAATTGGTAAATTTTTGATACGATTAAAGTTAAAATTATCTTAAATAAGTCGAATAACAGGTGCGGTAACCTTAAATTTCTCATTCTTTAAACTTTAAAACCCTCCCGGAGCTCGGTTGTCAACTATCGCTATTATTTTTCATTAACATGTACAATTATACAACAAATAATTGATATACAAATGTCTATCTTTTTCGCGAAATCGTTTTTTGATGCATTGTTTTCATTTCAAAAACAAACATAGGTCATACGGAGTTACGATTATTTCGTTTACTAACATGTAAATGGGTCTATCACTATGTTTTTAGAATTGAACTTTTAGAGTTAGGTTAAGAATTTTATTGATGTTGTAATATTTTTAATCAATTTATATTTCCCCAATAAAAAACTGTTCAACTAAAAAAATTGACGTATTACTAGTAGTGGTATTGAAATTTTCATTACTTGATATAAGTTTTAATTTTTTTATCGTAGAATTTTATTTTTCAAACTCAAAGAAATATCTGTTAAGTATAGCTGATAATGCTATTCTACTTCAAATTTCCTGTAAAAATATTTCAAATAAAAACAGTATACAATCAGTTGAATTGTATTATATGTCTCTGGTTGAATGTTGTTGTTTTTTTGTTTGTTGATTTTTCTAAATATATAAATATATCTAGGAATACTTTTAAATCTCTTAGTACCGTACTTGTCATTTAAAAACTTTGTGACAAATTCTTCTGAACCACAATTATTGTTTCCGGGGGAAGACCATCGTTGCCGTTATTTCTTCAACTATAGCCTTTAAAAAGAACTTAATTATGGTACTTTATCTTGATTTAATCCCCATATGAACAATAACGACAACTCTTCAAAATCGTTACTTCATTTTCTTCTCTTAGAGTGTTGCGGAATCTAGTTCGAGTCATTAATGAATTTTTTTGCACTTTCATAGCACTTTCATAGCGTATTAAAGTTGACTGGTCAGCATAAACTGCAAAGTTAAAGTTCGGAATGTCAACATCCTTTTATAAATATATCTGCTAAAGTTACAATAACGACACCAGTTTATTGCAGTGGGCGCATTACATTGCGCCATTTTACAAAAAAAAAAACCTTCTTCCATTTACGCCATCAGGTTATATTTCATTTGCACCAAAAGATTAAAAAAAACTTCATTTGGCATGCGCTGTTTTACAGGTAATGCAGGTAATATATAACGAAATAGTTACACACTCATATTAACTTATATTATATGAAAATAAACAATTTTGAGAATGTTATTGGTATCTTTTAATCTACTCGGTCCTGCTTTTTTTTTTAAAGTTTATCCTGAGGTGTTTTTTTTTGGCAAAGTGTCTCATCCTGGTTTTTGCGAATGTTGCCGGGTTCGAAGATCGAATTTTGTATATTTCATCTTAGACAAAACTTGCATCTATACTATTAAACGAGAAGACCTCATTTTGTGTGTCGCTTCTCTTCTTTCCACAATAAATTTATTAACACGCCTCTGTGTCATATAGGTACAGTGCATAGTCGCATTTGTCATCTTTTCATATGATTATTTAGATTGAGTTATTTTGGGAGAAAATCGAGAAAAAAGGCGTCCGGATATTGTCCCGTCATTGGACGAAACTTTAAGTCAGATTAGACTTCCGGTTTGCGTTTTTCTGTATACTTTGAACATACATATATACTACGAGTAAAGTATCTGCTATCATTTTCAAGTTTACTATCCACGACGGTCACAGAGTTTATTAAATAGAGGGTCTGTATACTATATCAATGACCACCATGGATCGATTAGTAAACTTAGAATTGAAAGTAATTGCACTTTATTTATACAATAATGAATGTTCATAATATACAGATAAGCGCCAAAATTATTCATGTGAACTTTAAATTTGATACCTTTTCTGAAATTCTCCAGTCATTAAAGATCATTAAATCTTTTACAAAGTTCATTGATTACAAAAAAAAAGTATGATTGCCATGTTGAGACAACTCTCCACAAGAGACCCGACACAGAAATTAACAACTATAGGTCAACGTAAGGACTTCAACAACGAGTAAAGCCAATACCGCATACACAGCTTTAAAAGGCCCCGAAATGACGATGTAAAACAATTCAAACGAGAAAACTAGCGGCCTTATTTATGTACAAAAATTGCCGGAACGAAAAACAAATATATAACACGTAAACAAACAACAACCACTGAATTACAGGCTCCTTACTTAAATGTTCATAACATACTAAAGGTATGTTCATATTGAAATTGATAGAAAACTAAAAATTAGTAACTTTGGAAATAAAGGAGGAGGGATAAAAAAAAAAAACATTTTCCTATCCCCAATAACCTATGACTTATGATACTTTTGCTGAAATTCTCCAGTCATTCAATATTTTACAAAATTCTTCCAACAACACTTTACATACTTTAAACTACGCTCTGAATGCCCGCGATTTCGCGGGTGTGTTCTAGTATTTATAAAGTTTGCTGATTATGTTTTGAAAAAATATATAAAACCCAAATCTAGAAATCCACCCAAGATAACCAACAATGGACCGGAATCATTTCATGCACCTTTTAATGAGCAGAAATGTCTAGACACGAAAACATCAGGACCGTCGCTTACAAGTTTTTGTGTAAGAACAGACTTAACTTTACTATATGTATAGTGCTTATAACTCGTCTGTCTCGCAATTTTAGTCCTGTATATAGTGCTTTCTTTTAGGTTTTATGATCACGTTGATTTATTTTTAAATAACTGAGTTTTAACCAGGTGGTTTGGGCTTTGCTCATTGCTGAAAGCCGTACGGTGACCTATAGAAGAAATTCTCTAAAAATGTCTTTAAAATTTTAAGTTCAGAACGATTTGAAAATTTAGTTTTATATAAGGAAGATTGATAATTTATTAATTGTTTTTTTTTTTATCCGTGATAAAAAGTTTATGCGTTTCAGGACATGAACGATTTAACAAATTTGAAAAGATCCAATATATAGGTCGACAAGAATAGAGGGCGAAAATCAAAACTGCAACTGAAAAAAAGAAGGTATTAAAACTGAATGTTTGATAAAAAAATATTCGCCTTGGAAAAAATTACTACGGAACACATATGAAACCTCAAATCTTTAAAAAAATGATGCATATGTTTTTATAACTAAATGGATAGTTTCCATTATAAAACCTATGTACATATACTTGTTTCTGAAGAAAATTCTTTGATTTGTCCACATTTAGATTAAGTTTTCTTTTTTTAATGGCTTGCTTTTAGGAAGCAATTCGCCGACATATTTTTCCGTATGCGAAGTGACCTTAGCGTCAGGGGCCTGTAATTCAGTGGTTGTCGTTTGTTTATGTGTTACATATTTGTTTTTCGTTCATTTTTTTTTATATAAATAAGGCCGGTAGTTTTCTCGTTTGAATTGTTTTACATTTTCATATCGGGGTCTTTTATAGCTGACTATGCGGTATGGGCTTTGCTCTGGTCATTGTTGAAGGCCGTACGGTGACCAATAGTTGTTAATGTACAAATGTGTATGTGTCATTTTGGTCTCTTGTGGACAGTTGTCGGAAAAGGGAAAAAATTGACGATTTTACGATATTTTGCGTAAAAAATGATAAAATCGTGCACAGAAGACTAAGTTTATGATAAATACATGCATTGGTTCAATAATTGAATAAAGATTGTTTTTCACCAGTCTGACACTCGTTCCATATGACTTTAACGCAAAGAGATACATGTAGAAACTGTCTCTCTATGCGATGCATTTGAGTTAACCCGGTTTTGACTGCGCATTTATAATATAATAGCACAAAATGAATCCGTTATTGCAAATTTTATCGAAAAGGTTACATTGAAAAGTCTCAAACCAAAAGTAATATTTTGTATTCGAAAGACAATCATGCATAACTTTACATATATCCTGCCGAACTAGAGATAAAGGAAACAACAGATACAGTTAAGTCTGTCACATATCTTGACATCTAGAAATTGACAATGAGGGTCGGTTGAAAACAAAACTTTACGACAAAAGAGATTATTTCAGCTTCCCAATTGTGAACTTTCTATTAATATGTCGCAACATTACAGCAGCGCCTGCATACGGAGTATATACCTCCCAATTGATACGATATCCCCGGGCTTGTATTTCCTATCATGATTTCCTTGATAGAGAGTTGCTGCTCACAAGAAAGCTATTAAATAAAGAGTTCCAAATGCTAAAAAATGTTAATAATCAGACCTTCTTAAATTTTACGGACTCTATCACGAGTTGGTTGACCGTTATTGAATATCCGTTTCACAGATATATCGGATATATTTCTTATGTCGTAACTGAAATCTGTTCCCTTTTCACGAATATGACCTACAGAATAAGACTATCTACCGGGTTTGTAATAACATGAGCAACACGACGGGTGCCACATGTGGAGCAGGATCTGCTAACCCTTCCGGAACACATGATATTACCCCCAGAAAAAATAGGAAAATATGATGTTATATCAAAGATTCTTTTGGATCTAATTACCATACCTATTTGTTATTACTGTCATCATGTATACACGTACATGCTGTACGATCAATAAGGCATTACGAAAATGAGAATTCGTTATTGAGGCTCTTTACGTTCTCATCTTTATAAAACTTAAAAAGTGGATAGTCTGGCAGTTCACGAGGTTAAGAAGAAATTTGGCGAGTCAGGATAAAAATTCCACTGATGTAGCTTAGGGTTTAGGCATTTGGTATTCGAAAAATATATAAGCTTTTATTTACTATAAAATAAAAAGCAGTTGAAAATCAGTATTCCATCGAGAGAAAAAAAAACTGTGGTCCAATGGTTAACCGTTGCTATGTCTTTTTTTCTTCATATTTTATTGTCTTAAGTATTAATTGACTGGGCTTAGTCCTAATACCTTTTTTCTGAAGAACGTGACGAATTTATCTTTGAAATTATTATAATTTATTTTTCTTATATCAAAAGCAATATACCGTGTTTAATCTGCATACATAGTATATATGTCACGAGTGTACATGTATGTGTAACGAACTTATTACATTTTATAATAAAGTATATGTTAATATTGGAACAATACTCTTTCACACGCTGGTTTATTGAATAACAGGCTTAGCTTGTAATTCGTTGAAAGTTTTGAATTGTCTACTCTCTACGCTTCGATATCATTCCATCTTATCAAACAGGAGTTTTATTATATATCTAATAAGTTAGTCCAAATGTTGCAACTAATATAAAGCCTTCATGTATAAAAATAATAAAAAAAAGAAGAATATCTCAGATATGCTTTCTTGAACTGTGGTAATATGATTTAAGCTTCACATTTTTTCCTTTGTATCATCTTTTTGTGGCAATAAATATCCAAAAGTTGAAGATAATTTCAGACTTGTTCCTGTATACTGTTATGAAGCTAAATTGAGTTTCGATGTCCCTTTTAGTTTAGCATCTTTCGCCAAACTTTATGGCAAAAGTTTGTAAAGATTCTCCTTAATTCAATTAACAGTGACTTGCATGGTATTATTTCTAACCACCTATTGCACTAAATTCCACACACCCTCCAAAAAAAAACATAATTGCTAACTATTTCATCAAATCATCCCAAGGTATTTGTTTAATCAATCAGTCTGAATGGCAATTTTTTTTCATCAAATCAACTCAAATTGCTAAATGTGTTTTAAACCCTTAACGGGAGTGATTGTACTTGATTTTCATATGATGAAGACATACACTATTTCAATTAGTTTAATTGAGGTCTGGAGCTGGCATGGCAGTAACTGCTAAAAGTTCTTTGTTTATTTTATGTATCATTGTCGTTTTGCTTAGTTTCTTTTGTTACATATTCTAACATCGGACTCGGACTTATTTTAAAGTGAGTTTTACTTTGCGTATTGTTATGTGTTTCCTTATTCTATTTTGGCTAGAAGTATAGGGGTGGGTTGAAATCTCACAACACATGTTTAACGTTAACCCTGCCGCATGTTTGCGCCTGCCCCAAGTCAAGAGCCTCTGGCCTTTGTTAGTCTTGAATGTTATTTAATTCTATGTTATTTATATGTTTTTGAGTTTAGCGTTAGGACCATTTTCACTGAACTAGTACACAACTTTATTAAGGAGCCAGCTGAGGACCATCTCTGGGTGTGGGATTTTCTCACTGCGCTGAAGACCCATTTGTGGCCTTCGGCTGTTGTCTGCTCTTTAGTCCGGTTGTTGTCTCTTTGACATATTCTCAATTTCCATTCTCAATTCTATCATCAAATCGTTTTTCAACTGGTCGTTAATTTTTAAAAACTGCTGTAAACAGCAAAAAGGTGACAGTCCTTGCTTTTGTTATTTGTAAGCAATCTTCCATCGCTAGTCCATACCTCGAATCTTTCATAATAGGCAGACAAACCATCAACAAAGCGCATTCTTTTTGTAGAGAACTAAATTGACGACAAAAGATATTTTTCATTCGTTATTGTTAATATTCCTTTTTGGACACTGATTTTCTTCTACGTTGTGTTTATATTTAGGTACGTATTTTTATTTTATTAATTGATTTTTTGTTAACTATAATTCATAACTAAACATGTTGATAACACTATAGTACTAATGGTCTTAAATACATGTACTATCAATACTTTCATGTTTGCATCACACAAGGTTATATGTTCTCCAAGTAACGAAGTTGTCTTTACAACAAATCCGTTGTAGCGTTGTAGATGTACAAATAATTGATAAATTTTATCTGTTTAAATTGGGCTTGGAACTAACTTTCAGAATATGTGAATACTCTTAAATGGGAACTAAAAGTACATTTCGTTATATTTTGTTTTAATATGCTCTTTCTAGTTATGTTTTTGTTCTATATTATTACATGATCTCATGCACTTTTAAAAGTAAAGGGCAGGGTTAAGAGCTTGCTTTTTTTTTTTTAAGAATTATCATTAAGGTATAAATCAGGCTGTCGGTTTTTTCTTTAGAATTATTCCTCACTTTATCATACAGAGACCTTTACTAGCTTTGGTTGATATGTGGTATTGGTTTTACTCATTGTCAAAGGCCGTGCGATGACCTGTCATTTTTCACACGTGTGCATTTTAGTCTTTGGTGGATTTCTTTCTCATTGGCAAACATACCACATCTCCTTATTGTTATGTCCATATATAAAAAAAAAACGTATGCTAAAGCTTACAGTCATTAGGCAGACTTATACATGTATATACTCCTTTCAAAGGTGCAAAATCAAGAGTTTGTCTCATTATATTTATGAAAATTTATGACCAAATCGGTTGTTTTGAGTTGTTTACTTGTTTACTTATCATACAATTGTATATCAATATGACATTTGATTTTAATCCCGTCATATAATCGTGTTGGAAATCCACAAAATAGCTTCTTCACCAAGCTCATGTATATTTTAACCAAATATTGAACCATAAATGATACTATCAAATGGTAATTTCGAGTTTTTTTCTACTAATATTGAACCAAGACGGATGTAACTGTGGCAAACAGTATAGCATAGAACTCTTAAAAAAATACAATCTCTTTTTTTCAGGACACCGCCAGACATTAATATTTTACTCTCTACATATAGGGGGAAAAAGTAGAATACTTAAATTATCAAAAAATCATGATTATACACACTGATCGGTGTTCACACTTATTAATGTTAAAAAAGATAAAATTGCATAGATATGTACATTATATTACTATTTGTTTTTCTTTAAAGGTGAAATGCAAAGGTTTTTAAAAATTTTGTTTGTTTTATATTTTAATCAATTGATTGAAATAAATACTAAAAAAAATATTGGAAGTGATTTGTGTGTCCTCGTATTACTGATAAAACTGGTAACTTTTTGTTGACCGGGAAAAGTGCAACATGATTATCTCCCTTTGTAAAAAGTTGCATTGGGTGAGTTTTTGGTATAAAGACTTGCATGGCCAACATTATTGGCGACTCTCAAATTGTTCAGTAGTTGTAGTTTGTTGAAGTATTTCATAACTGTTTCTCGTTCCTTGTATAGATTACACCGTTGGGTTTCCCCAATTGGATGGTTTTACACTGATATTTTTTGGGGGCCTTTTTAGCTTGCTATTCTCCATGAGCCAATGTTCCATGTTAAAGACCATACTTTGACCTACATGTATAATGGGTTTACTTTTATAAATTGTGACTTGAATGGAGAGTTGTCTCATTGGCACTCATACCCGTCATCTTCTTATATCTTCTTCTATTTTCTCGTACTGATATCAAAATTTTAATGTTTTTAGGTCCGTCAATTGGTTAATGACGTTATTTACACTGATTCGCCTGGGCTCAACTGTATTTCACTTATGAACAAATTGGAATTTGGAATTGGTGTACAATGTATATGCGTAGATGAAGAACATGATCAGTGCAAAAGACACTTCAGGTCTTAACGTAAACTATACCAATCAAAGCTGACCTTGGATTATTACAAATTGTTTTAAGCCAGTTATTATTTTTCGGGTGACTCTTATTGTCTTTTGGTTTTATTTGTTATTAAGATTGTTTGTGGTTGTTTTGGTTTTTTTGGTACTAAAAACGAATTAGTTTATCCCAAAACTACTAATTATACTTAATTTTAAGGAAATGTGTTTTATTGTTGCAAAATTAAGCGAAATCTTTACACCACAAAATGTAATTGTACATGATATATATACATGTAGTATGTTTAACTTACATGTACTACAGAAATTACAGAACATTGATGTACATTAACAGCAAAGAAATGATAAGCAAATGATTATATCATAAAACATAAATCGCCTTATTATTTTAAAGTTTTATTTCACTGCTACTGGTAATAATATTTCAAGAACACCTGTACTTCACTTCCAGGTATTTCACGCCTGTACATATATTAGAAAAAGTTGCATCGTTTGCATTCAGTGTGCACTTATTATTTCCATTGCATGATGTTATCACTTGGGTGTTTGCCGTGCTAGATGAACATGGTTGTACCAAATTGACGGTAGGGGACGACACACATAGGTTAGCTTCTCTTAATCCATAAAATCCTTCGGATATGATTAAAGTTGAGGGGGAGGTGCATCTTATTGTTGCTGTCGTATCTTCACAAATGATCATGCTTGACAATGCTAAAACAGAAGTACATGTTTTGTATTATATCTATTGATACATTCATTAATCATAATCTATAGCAAAACACTGGTACTTGCAAAAGCAGAATATAAATATTTTTCGAATCATCGTCAGCATTTATTTTTTAATTAATTTTACCTTTTTTCTCCTTAAGTTACATTGTATGCTTCACCCCTAGTTTTTGGTGGGGTTCGTGTTGTTTATTCTTTAGTTTTCTATGTTGTGTCGTGTGTACTATTGTTTTTCTGTTTGTCTTTTTCATTTTTAGCCATGGCGTTGTCAGTTTGTTTTGGATTTATGAGTTTGACTGTCCCTTTGGTATCTTTCGTCCCTCTTTTCAACACTTTCAGTTATGCATTGCTCATTCAAATTAATGGCTGAATTTCAATTAATAATCACCTTCGGAACCCCTCAAATGAATACCACGTGGTAACATTTAAGAAATAATTCCTTCATATCATGCTCTATGCTCATTTTAACATGGGTGTAGGCATTATATTTGTCGATATTTTACACTGAGCGTTAGCGAGGTGTAAAATGTGGTCAAATATAATGCCTACCCATGTTAAAATGAGCATAGAGCATGACATGAAGGAACTATTTCGATTCTAATAGGACAAATACTGTATTTTTATAGGTTGAACGCGTACGAAAATACCGTTAAAAACTTTGGCTATTCCCGTTTCCTCCCCGAGAAGTCTGTACATTACATTTCAAATTTGATAAGTTTAAAAACTACGTGCAGGGAAAATATATGTTGTTTTATGAAAATATACAATACAAGTTTATGTTAGCTGCTTAAATGTATATATACTGCAACTGTGCTATTTGAGCAGTCAAATTGCATTGACCGTATATTCATATGTGATATACAGTCACTGACCGTATATCACCTTGTTTATGACGTTGACAATGTGTTTCCGTAGAGTTTTATTTATGACGTCAATAAAACATACAGGTTCGCGGAAATTTTGCGTCTTTCGCACAGCCTCGCTTTCTACCTGTTTCTAAGCCTTGTACAAATAACATTGATATTTCGAGACAATGTATGGTTATTCTATATATATTTTAAAGGATAACGATTGAAATAACGTTGATATAAACAGTAAGTTCGTGCGCGTGTGTCAAACATATTTTGTGCTCATTAGAACACGGCTTTGTTTACAAAGCGTAATATTAAGGACGTCATTTTAGAAGCTACTACGCATTAGGCTAGTTCTCTCCCTTGCAACATACGGGTTTCACAGATAGTCACTTGCATCATGTTCGTTCCAATTGTATGTTTTTAAATTAATTTGGTAATTTCAAAGAAACCAATCTTACTGGAGTTATAGCATCTGTATCCCACCAACATTACTTTATAAACTAAACACCAATACAATCAAAGGTACAAAATCACTTTTATAATCGATTATTCCCTAAAGTTTTGAACCTTGTGTTTGTCGATCCCGTGCAAATTCGTTCATAAACCCAGAAGAGTATTAAGAGGGGGCAGGGGTCCTGGGTCCCCCCTTTTCTGGGCTAAAAATTGGTTGATTCTATAGGAAATCACTGAAGCATGACTGTAGCGGGGCCCCTCTTAGGTTGTCAGTGGGCCCGACTTATAAAAATGTATAAACAGAGTGGACACTGCTTATAACCAAAATCTCTGAACTTCAATATGGTCAATAGAGAGGCAGGGAACAGAAATATATATTTGTATTAACCGATCTATATTTCCAATTTACTCACGATAAACAACCGGGGTTACTGTGACAGTTGAAGCCGTTGTTGTTGCTGTTGTTGTTGATTCAGTGGTTGTTGGGGCAGCAGTCGTCATCATCATTCCACCCATCATACCGGAAGTCATATCTATTCCCATCATGTTTCCAAAAGATGACGTGAATGATCCAGATAAAATGGCTAGTAAGAAACCAGCTGTAAATGCTTCAGTCTCTATAAAAACGGAAAATACGATTTCTACACTACTTAAAAAAATATATAAAGAATAACCAAACAACCCGTGGAAAGTGACAAAGACGCAAAATTAAAATGTTTCTCTTTTTTGTCATTCAACCTAGGTACATATGTACATGGTAATGTTGATCAGTAGCAGTACTGCTAGCCATACTTTTTCACTCGACATAAAACATGAAACATTCAGAGAAGCAAAATCGATATTATTCAAATCTTTTTCGGCATGTATGAAAAATATCATGTATGCCATGCAGAGATACAGTTTTAACATTTTTTACATGACATAAGAAGGCTGAATGTACATTTAAACCAAGCTACCGTCCTTAATTTCTTCCCATTTTCAATAGAGCAAAAATAATCTTTGGTTGAAAATGTATTTGCATCCTGTGAAAAATTATTAGCTCATAAAAATCAGATTTGGATATGTGCTGTGTCAGTTTTAGTCTTCATATCGAGTGTTGTCATTCGCGCTGTTATCGGTTTAGCCGGCTTTGTCCCATTTTTGGAATTTATATTTAGGTCCTAATGCTAGGTTTCAGCGGGTATTTCCAGATAATCATGTATACATATAAGACATAATTTCTAGCACCGTTATAGGCTTCTTACTTAGACATAATGAAACGAGAAAATTTAGTTTTTAAACAGTAAATTAAAGAAAGATACAGTTTACTTTCAGTCGAAGATTACTGATCCATTATTGTCATATAGTTTATATCGTTCAAACGGCGGGAACATTTCTTTAGTTTTTCGACCCTATCAATCAAATTATTATTTTTGTATAGGGAAAATCTGGATTCAAAATATTTGCCTGATAACAATATTTTTTGTCATCAAATTGGAGATGGGGATTTTTTTTAAAGAAAAAAACATACCCCCTCCCTTGAAGTTAAAGCATCATTCCCTAAGAAGTAAGCGAGACCAGATGTGTTGAAAGAATATTAACCGTCTCTTGCAAAGCATGCATCAACGACGTGATAATTCATACTCAGTCGAAAAGTCATATTTCGAATTAGGACACGAATTAGGACAGAATCAATTTCAGAAGTCAGGTGACCCATGGAACAAAGGCAACTTTATTTTTTAAAAACAAATACCTCTTTCTGTGCAGTCATCATCACACACGATAATTGTCGCTTGACCGTTAACATTCAAAACAACCAGGACTAATACCACAAATATGATCTGAAATGCAATTAAGATTTCAAAGAGATATTATTCTGTTTTATATGCATTATATTCAATGTATATGTATCTGCTTGTATATTGATGTGTGTTACCCTTTCGTACGATTTCAAATTAATAAAAGCTTTTCAATCCAAACCAGTATTGGGTTAACATCATATATTAGTATGGGAATATCAATCTTCTTAATTTGGAAAGAGCAAAAACAATGTTATCATAAAAGAATGTCAATTAATGTAGAATCAGGACTTGCATTAATCATTAAATTTATTGAACACCCGAAGGAATTTAATGGGTCTCCTATGTCTGTTTTTTCAAAGCTCTTTTTATATGAAAAATTGTCTTTTGACAAACTTTAGAAAGACCAATTTTCAATACTGTCTGACTAGAGACACTGAAATAACATATAATTTCACCCAAAAGCAAGAGCGGAGGTTTATTAGTGAGCAGAGCTCATTTGACATCTGGGTTTTCCGTTTTTCCTTTTAACCTCTTATAATGACAAGTTCAAACCTGTATGCTCGAGGATATACATTTACTACGTTGGTGCAAAATGTTAAAAGGTGACCTTAAGCAAAATGTCCAAATGTTTATTAATCACAGAGTATGGAAAAAATAATCTTCAAGGTGATAGAGGTGTCATAAGTTCACACTAACATCAGAAGGTAAATAGCCATAGGATAGAATCGGAAAGTAAAATAATCTATAGCGTTATAATGGAGAGACAAAAGATACCATAGGGATAGTCAAACTCATAAGTCGAAAACGAACTGACAATGCCATGACAAAAAGAAAAAGAAACCATCAAAAGACAGACAACAGCATAAAAACCACAATATATAGGTGTTTTTAATTCATAATTTTTTTTTGTCATTATTTACACATAAATAACAGATGTTATCACAAAGGAGTCCAATATCTTAGCAATTAATGTGAATACATTTGCAATCAATATTTTTGAAGAAAAAAAATTATTTAGAGAGTACGAAGAAAATGTTATCTGAACCCTAATCAACCAAAGAAAAATAAACATTCAGATATAACTAAAAATTGACGAGGTCTTGCTAGGAAAAGGCACTAATAAACACGTGGCGGGGTTCAAGTTTAATCTTGTTTTTAAAAGGATACTTTATTAAACGCAATAAGTGAAACAACAAAAGTACATTGAAAACGTATGATAAAAATACACAGACGGTGTGAGCAATTATAAAAATGGCTGAACTATGTTAAGAGACAGCCATATCGCTTGCACGTAAAAAATACCCTTGCAGATTTCGAAAAAGAGCAGACTAATGCCGCTACAAGGCAGCACTCGCACCCAAAAAGTGGAAAGGGATTAATAGAAGAAAAAAAATACATGCACAGCAAGAAACAAAACACACAAAAAACAAAGAAACAGCACTTTTTATTAGGACATTAGTTTTTATCGTTTGCATTTTCTCACACTTTTTCATCATGTCGGGGACTTTTATAGCGGACTTAACAATATGATTTAGTCTCTTTGTTGGAAGGCCGTACGGTGACCTGTAACTGTTAACATACACACCATTTGAACTCTGATGAGTAGTTGTCTAATTGGCAGTTATATCTTTTATTTTCATATCAAAACGGAGGCAGCAGTCCTTTTGCGCCAATTACTGTTTTTCAGGGGTATCATTTGCGCCAAATTTTGTTTTCCAAATGTATCAATTGCGCCAATATTCGGAGTTCATTTGCGCCAATTTGCCTGTACACATCATGCACATATCTATCATAAATATATATTTATTTTCATTTTTGGCTTAAAAAGTATCATATGTTCGGAGATATTTCACCATGTAGATGAGCATCTGGAGAGAAAAGACTTAAAATGCATTAGACAGTCCATGTACAGAGGGAGAAGAAAACTTATTGCTTTGCTGAATATTTAAAGCAAGATATGCCAAAAGAGAACATAGAAGCATTTGCTGATTATGTTTCAGTCATATATGTTGATGACACCATGCGTATGGACTGAAACTATCTACCGCAAGACGTATCAGTGAAAGAGCAGAAGCATTCCACAAGAATTACATTGAACTGTTTTATGCATTTCATCCTTCTATTTTTGTGTTTTTTTAGACAATAAAGTGAAGTTACAAGCTACTACATACAATAATTTTAGAAGTATACCCAAGCAGCAGCAGTAAGAAGAAGATATGTTTCAGAAAAGGAAACATATGCCATGTAAACTGCCGATTCTAAGTCAGAATAAAGGTGGAGGGAAGTCATTTTTCTTCTAATTGGCACAATCGTATGTTTTATTTTTGGCGCAAATGATACCATGTAATTTTAAAACAGGTGGCGCAAACGTAGCATTGGAGAAAAAAGTTGTGGCGCAGAAGGACGCATTTTTGGCGCAAACGGATTTCTCCAAAAACGGACTTAGTGGTGGATAGCAGATACCAATTATAAAGTCCATGTACTGTGATTAAAATCAATTGCGGAGCTAGACACGAGCCAAACACGCTACAAAGAAACTACTTTAAGCCCCTATCAAAAACTACAACATGTATGTACCATCTGAGATTTTCTATGCTAGCAGTTTTCAGACAATTAAAAATGTATAACGTATAGCTCATTATTTAAAGGTTTCATTGATTTTCAATGAAATAAATAATAAGCATTTTTATTCCTTGAGAGACTAAAGATACACAGTTTTCAAAGGGCCACAGTAATTTTAGAATAGAAATATGGGGAATTTCTCTCTACATTGAAGACCTGTTGGTGACCTTCTGCTGTTGTTTTTTTCTATGGTCGGGTTGTTGTCTCTTTGGCACATTCCCCATTTCCATTCTCAATTTTACATGGAAAAATCTCTTCCTATAATCGATGCTGTGAAGGAGTCCAATTTGCAGTGCAAATGTCCGTTTTTCTGTGCGAGATGTATTTGAATACGTGGTCAAGTCTAGTTAAAATAAGGTGTTACAACCGATACCTGTATTGATGAATTGCCACGCTACGGTTTATCAGTGTAATTCATATAATTTGATATACCAAAGTTGCCTTGGGTCTCTTTTATTCAAAAGTTTACTTGACAATACACCAATCTTAAAATATAAACAAATCTTTCAATTCAGATATAACTGTAAATCCTAATGCGGTTAGGTAATTTTTTTATGTAGACGTAAAAGTACATAAACAAATCTTATTTTAATTATCAGCTTTAATTATAAGCTTCAATTCCTTAGCTATTAGCCTTAAAAGCAGGAAATTTTGTTTAAACAGAGGAATAAGTCAGATACCAATGCTATAGAAACGAACTTACTATAATTCCATGACAAAAAGACAAACAGTTTACAAAACACACATTAATCATTCTCTTTGGCTATATTCACTGTCGCTGAGGCATCATTACAATTCCCTGCTACATGTATGTATACTAAATAAATGCATTTAAAAATTTAAACACATCTCTTTGTGCAGTTTAAATGACAAAATTTGGTATTTAAATAAAAAGGGTACCGTAGTCAACTTGGTAAATAAAAAAAAGTAATAACAAGTTATACGAAGAAATGAAATCGAACTGATTTGTGTTAAATTTTACCTTTGCGTATCGTTCCATGACCTCCAAGTGAAGTGTAAAAAAATGTGATGATTTATTGTAGAAAAGGATATCATGTAACTCCACCCTAACGTTATCATTTTTTATGATTGATGGTATTTCCTTAAGTTAACCTATAACCAAATTATTTCATGTTTTAATAAAGAAATGTGTCTAGAATATCCGGGAAGTTTAACCTTTCAGACACGGTACTAACAGAGTTAGATGGAATTCATTAGTAAAATAAATTAGTGTGTAAACTCACAGGCACTCGTCTCAGGATTTTCCCCCCTATATACCTTTATATAACGGTATATGGGAAATTTTTTTCTGAGACAAGTGCCTGTGTGTAAACTCTGGAATGTCACGCCTGTTTTATTTAAAGCGACTGAATTTATGTTGAAATCCCGTGTAATGTAAAGTTCTTAGCTTGCTGCTTTTAGTATCTGAGTAACAGACCCAATTACGTAAGATGAATACTGACTAATGAACCAAGGGCATATGTACCCTACCAGACATTATGTAAACAATGCAAGTATACAATACGGCAAATATAGTACGTTGACCTTTTACATGTATAAATACTAGCATCCGAGAAACACACATAACCATGGAAACTTAACATTGACTTATGGAAATGGGGTTAACGTTCAGATAATAATCAGACAGACATGTACACCCAACAGTAATTCCATGCATCAAATTTAGTTGACATGTTGCCTATAGAACCCGATAAACAGACAAAAGAAATATGAAAACTTAACGCTGACCAACTGAACCATGAAAATGAGGTCACATTTATTTAAAATCTGCCAGACAGATATGTACAACTTGCAGTTATCAGTACACCAAATGCGGTGATCACATTGCTTAAAGTATCTGAGAAACAGATCATACATAAAACAAATGGCATTCTCTAATAACCTTCGAAAAAAGCAAAAGATCAGATGAAACATGCCAGACAGAATATACACATTATAATCATTCCATACACCAAATCACAGGCACGTGTCTCAGAAATTATTTTTACTATATACCTTATTGTGTTATATAAAGGTATATAGTTAATAAAATTCTGAGACAAGTGCCTGTGCACCAAATACATCTGGTCCAAGGACACAGTTATTCCAATGGGAACCAATTATGCCCCTCTTCTTGCCGACTTGTTTTTAATTATTATGAGGCTAACTTCATACAGAACCGTCTTAGGAAGAAAGATAAGAAGTTAACAATATCCTTTAACTCTACTTTCCGCTATATATAGATGATGTTCTTTCACTATATAATTCAAAATTTGGTGACTATTGAACGCTTTATCCCATCGAACTAGAGATAAAGGATACAACAGATACAGTTAAGTCGGCCTCATAGCTTGACTTATATCTAGAAATTGACAATGAGGGTCGGTTGAAAACAAAACTTTACGACAAAAGAGATGATTTTAGCTTTCCAATTGTGAACTTTTCATTTTTAAGTAGTAATATTCCAGCAACACCTGCACACGGGGTAAATATCTCCCAGTTGATACACTATTCCCGTGCTTGCATTTCCTATCATGATTTTCTTGATAGAGGGTTGCTGCTCACAAGAAAGCTATCAAACCAAGAGTTCAAAGTGGTGAAGTTGAAATCATCCCTTCGTAAATTTTACGGACGCCATCACGAGTTGGTTGACCGTTATGGAATAACCGTTTCACAAATTATATCGTATATGTTCCTTACGTCGTAACTACAATCCCCACCCCTTCATGAATGTGACCTCCCGAATTACTATTTACCGGATTTTTTAATTACATGAGCAACACGACGGGTGCCACATGTGGAGCATGATCTGCTTACCCTTCCGAAGCACCTGGGATCACCCATAGTTTTTGGTGGGGTTCGTGTTGCTTATTCTTTAGTTTTCTATGTTGTGTCATGTGAACTATTGTTTGTTTTTTTTTCATTTTTAGCCATGGCGTTGTCCGTTTATTTTCGATTATGAGTTTGACTGTCCCTCTGGTATCTTTCGTCCCTCTTTTATCGTTCTTTGGTTTTCGTCGTCTAAGTATATGTTGCCTAGTGTAGACAGTGTATAATTTGCATTTTTTTTTATACACTTTCCCAATTTATTTCTTAATACATGAAATATCAAGTAAGGGGTTGAAATAACATGTTAAAAAATGTGTGCTAAATCTTTATGTTAAGTATACTTTAATTTGGTCGTCTTAAAAAAATCAAAAATGAGTATGACTGCAACTGTCAAACTGAATTTTAGACAACTCAACATAAACTTGGCCATATTAGAGCGTGAGCTGGTAGAAGTTTCTATAATTTTGATATTATTGTCCGCCGATATTCTTTCCGAATCCAAGCATGAAAGGAACTTCCTCAGAATCTGCACCTCATATTTTGATTTTTAGTCCAATTATTTTTGAAATTTACAAAGCAAAATTAGGGTACCAATTTTATATTGGTAGCTCCTTAAACTATCATTTGAATTTTTCGTATTTTTTTTTTAGAATCTTCACGATATTCGATCTGTACTGAACAACCTCCAATTTCGTTTTTTATCATAACTTTTCTTTTTGTTGTTTCTCTTAAAAAATAATTGACTTCTGAAGAATCATTCTGTGAGTAGTATTCGCAGAATCTCTAGTTTTAAAAAATAAGTTGTCAAAATATTGTGAGACAGTTGATCGCCGTTATCCAGAGAACTTATTCAAAAGCAAAACTATTATAATGTAGCATATGTCGCTTCGGAAGATTTTGTGTGTTTATCAAGAGGTAAGTTCATCCATATTTACGTACATGTAATTTGAAAGATTATGTTACTTGAAAACTTCAAGTTGATGACTTTTTAATGTTTTTTTAGGGGTAAAATTTAGGTACTGCCTTTTAATGAATTTAAAATTAGTGCGTGTTTGAAGTAATACCAAAAATACGATATAATAAACATCGGAAGGTCCCATTCATATATTCAAGACATCTTCCTAAATAACTCTTAACTACTACTTCGCAGTATTTTTACAATTCCGGATATGGTTCATATATAGTATGGATAGTATGGACCATATGGGTTATCTTACGTTGTTGTCTTCGTCGCATATATATATATATATACTCGCATCTACTTTTATTCACGCATGAAATATTTGCGACTGGACGTTTAGCAAAAACAATCAATAAATAGACCTATTCTTTAGCTATATTTTCAAATTTGCTCTTGACCTTTGACACACAAACTTCTATAAATTCAAATACTTGTGCGTGTTTTTATCATCCGAAAACTAGCAGATATGCGCGATTCAAGAAATGCAACAGCAAAATATTTTGTTAAAAATAATCAGTACTGAAATTATGAATGATCAAACCTGATACTGTCACATGTTTCTAATTAATAAAAAAATATAATAATTTCTGAATTTACAGTTTATCAATTCTAATTAATTTCAAGATGTTTATTCCGTTTTCAAAACTGAATTAACCAACAACAAAAGGTGCAGAGCACGTCTTCACGGCATCATTCCATATAAGACTTGTGGGACAATCATTTTCATAGACATCTCCCCAAACATCGCACTGGTAAAATTTGTGTGGATTAGGATGTGGATGAAACAGCTGGTCAGCGGTAACAGCATTCAAATGACATGGATTCGTCTGTAGTGAGTTACTACTGGTAGTCCCAATTGTGAATGGTGTTGTCGTGGTGCTTTGACCTACTCCGGGTTGTAGGTTATAAACGCAAGCCAATCTTTGTTGGTTCCATACCAAACTGTCATTACAGGAATCCACTAAAGCATTCCCAGACTGTTCACACTGGATGAATTTATGAGGGTCTTCAGGGTGTGGAAAATACATCAGTCCTTTAGCCATGTTAGCGTTTGTACAAGGATTTTGAATTCGTGTGTTGATATTTGTCGGTGGAGTAGCATCAGGTGCAGTGTTGATAGCTTGCATTCTGGTCACTATAGGTGGTCTGGCACCATTTTCCGCCTTACAAGATGCTTTGAAGTCGTATTTTTCGCCTGATGGACACTGTATGATGTACATTCTCCCAAGCATGTCACATTGTATGAACTTCCTTATGTCACCAGGGTGAGGAAAGTAAATTGTATTGTTTGGATTGCTTAAACATGGATTTGGAATGTTGGACCATGTGTCTGAAAAGATAAATTAACCTTCAAGAAACACAAATGCGTTTTGGTATCTCGAAAAACCTGCCAATTATTTCTTACTAAACTTAGGTTTTATTTGGGTTCTAAACATGCTTTATTGTTTGTTTTTTATTACACTTTTTACAATTTTTTTTTAAAGATGAGACAAAAGAAAGATGCAATAACACCTGATTTCCCGTTGGAGTCTTTGCATTGATACCTCTAGCTAGATATATTCGCAAAGCTTAATTAATTAAATTTCATATCTTTAACTTATCCCCACAACAAACGTATGATTTAAATGGATTAAAAGCATAATTAAACTATTATAGTATTATAATACATATGCAGACTTAGATAAAATCCGAAATATGAAAACTAGTATGGAAAATGAAATTAATAAAAATCGAATGAGCAATATGTAACCAAAACAGATAAAAATAGCTGGTTGTTGTCTCTTTTGATTTTTTTCACATTTGAACATGGTGTGGTCTTTTAAAGCTTTACAATTTAGTTCTTTATATATATGAAAATAAGAGTGGTATAATTGCCAATGAGACAACCATATACAAGAGACTAAATAACACAAAAATTAACAACTATAGGTCACCGTACGGCCTTCAACAATGAGCAAAGTCTATACCGCAAAGTCAGCTACAAAAGACCCCGAAATGACAAATGTAAAACAATTCAAACGATAAAACTAACGGCCTAATTTATGTACAAAAATGAACGAAAAACAAATATGAAACACATCAACAAACGACAACCACTGAATAACAGACTCGTGACTTAGGACAGACACATACATACAGAATGTGGCGGGGTTAAACATGTTAGCGGAATCCTAACCCTCCCCTAGCCTGGGGCAGTGGTGTTGAATAACAACTGATATATAAAAGGGAGTTCGGTAACCCCATGAACATTACATATCAAAAGAAAGGAAAATTATACCTTAAAAACATTTGATTTTTATACAAAAATCATAGGATTGATTTAAACTGCAGAAGATATTACATTTTCTCGGAAATTAGATCGGTGACCACCTTTAAATTTTTCGATTTTTCATTATCTTTTTATAAGTTCTACGTGTATATAATTTCTTTTGAAAATCACCGAACAAGCCATTTACGTACCTGTTACCTTAAGAAAGAACTATAAAATCAGTTGAAAAAGTTTAACTCAAATACAAAATACAAATAGTCATACTGCACAGAGGGGACTTGGCCGGTTACTTGTATATCCCAACAACAACAAAAACACTTAGTACAGGTCTGAGAGTACTCACAGTTACTGACAGCTAGTCCAAAGCCACCGACAACTAAAACAAAAAATCATGCATCTAAGACTAAATAGTCTCTTTCGGAGAGAACTCTCCGCATTGGCAATTTGAAATCATACCACATCAGATCCACTATTATAAAGTATTATAAAAGAAACATGCAGACATGAAATACAATCAAAGTATTCGACTTACACAGGGAAGACATCGCCTGTGTTGATGACCTTCTGTTGTTTTCTGCTGTATTGTCGGGTTGTTGTCTCTTTGGCACATTCCCTATTTTTATTCTCAATTTTAGCAAAGTTTTGAAGTATGTACTCACCAATGCAAATTCCTCTTCTTCTTCTTTCTGAAATTTAATCAATAAGTATTGTTGTATATTAAATAGTCCATAAATAAAATACCAAAAAGGAGCCAAAAATAGAGACTAAATAAGAACCAAATGTTGACGGTTCTATTTCAAAAACCATTCAAAGGTTTGAGTTAATATGTCCTTCTGTTTCCTCAAAAGAAAATCAAACTTATGAATATGCCATCAAAAACACTATAAGTCTATCTCGTACATGATAACAATTATTTCAGGACCAATCGTACTAAAATGCATACTGGCATTTTAAATATGACAAATTTATTTAACAAATAAATTGAAGGAAAAAAGGTTTTACTGCAGTATATCATTTGTCGTGTTCACACCACAATTTACATTCAAAATTTCCATCAGGTACGCTCAATACATAAAAAAATCCTTTTTTATATAACTTTCACTCCGAAAAACAATGAAACCCTTTTTGAACCACGCATAATCAAAATATACCCGAGCTCAGTACCAGCTAGTAAATAACTGTACGCCACATGAAGCGTTATTGTTGGCTTTACAGGAAAACAAGAAAGAAAAAGATTAGTAAGCAACCATGTTTTCAGATTTTTTTTTCGAATTAACAGCCTCTTCGTATATATTTTCCATTTTATTAAATAGAAAAAAATAACTTTCCTTTTTCACATAACTCTTTCTTTAAAACTTTGAACTATCAAATTGAGCTGATATATCAAATCACATTTAATGTTATATCATCAGAAAAAAATTGTCCATTACGAATAAGAATTCATATCAACCAAGTGTTTAAGTGCACATTTCGCTAAACAGATAAGCATATAGACTTATTGGAAGCTACAAATATACACGTATAACTTATAGAAATTTATCTACAAGTAGTGCAGTTTGATCTTCCAGGAAACGTGAAAAATAATCTAAACTTTATTTTATTTAATTGTGATAGGTCTTTTAATAATTTGTTTTGCTCAACCGTGCTGGGGAGTTTTTGGTTAATCAGTTGTCTTGTATATGTTAGGAATAAAATACATACATAAAAGACATTTGTGGATACAAGAACATCATTTTCACAATACAGATTCGAAAAAAATAAGAGAAGTGTATAATATATATGACTATACATATACAAGGACATCAAAATTAGACTATTATGTGTCTGTTTTATTCCAAAAAGCAGCATGAATATCAAATTCTATTCTGTTTTCACTTCTGTTATTAGGTTAGAATTCAGCGTATGAAATGAAACTCTAAAATAAACCTGCACTCTGCGAGATTTTCATTAGTTTCCTTCTCAAATAATTTGGATAAGCATCTCTGCGAGTTTTTACAACCTCAGTTGCCATATTTGTTACACCATGTGCAGTTACCATGCGTCACACCTTACGCAGTTACCACGCCGCCACGCACTCGTAACACTTATATCAAAATCGCACATATATGGTTGAATACATTTCCTTTACGAGTTTATTGTCAACTCAATGAAAACTGTTAGTTATAAATAATAAACGGAAAAACATACTTTTAAATCGTTCTTATTACATCCTAATTACCTTTTAATCCAGATGAACACACTAAAACATATAACAGAACAGTTAAAACTTGCACCATGTTTATTGACGCCATATTGCCAAACCCGAAATGCAAACTAAAATAAAATGCTTTACACACGTCAGCCCTTATCTTTTTATCTCTTATAACATACGTTTAATCTCTAATGTGCATATGAATGAAAATAACTGTTCATAGGTGACATTTTCGTTCACTTGTCTAGTACATTTATCTATTTATTGTAATGTCGTTTCCACCTTTAACAGAGGGCCATATTGACTTAAATCTTTAGCACAGAAAAATTAGTAGCTAGTAAATAAATAAAAATTAGTCATCATCACTTGAAAGCATCATCGCAAATAACTTTTTACTGAAGAAGGAATGTAAATCGAAGGTAGCTACAAAATAAGAACACCACCAAAGAAAACATGAAAAAAACATGAAGCATTCATCGTAACAGTAAGTCTACACAGAATTGTAAATATTTGCTTCGCATCACGGTTCGGAGATATTAGGTTTCATTCGAAATACACGCCATCTTGAATAAATTACTTATCACGTGTAGATTCTGATTGGTGCATTATGATGAGGCTGAGATATAGCAACAGCTATTGGCTTAAATGAAATAAAGAATTACAGACTTTTCTCGTCCAGGATAAGACATCAAATGCCCGAAAATTAACTATGTGTTTTTCAGTTCCGATCAACTGTCATTAATTCATGTTCATTTTATTATGCATACATTTCACAGATAAATTCAATATTGAAATATTAATTATTAATACGTATAAAAAGAAAATGTGGTATGACTGCCAATGGGACAACTATCAACAAAAGACCAAAATGACACAGACATTAACAACTTGATTATTTGATTTGTTACTCTGCAATTTGCACGATTTTCTATGCTAAACAATGTTCCTTAGACTATCAGTAAAATGTTTACAAACATCTTTATCTGTATTTTATAACTTTTGACAATCTAGGCACACCTCCAGAAAGGCACACATCAAGAGTCCCGTCTATTTATAATTGTTTTAATTTTCAAACAGATTTTGTTTTAAAGCATGGGTGTATATAGTTATCAAAGGTACCAGGATTATAATTTAATACGCCAGACGCGCGTTTCGTCTACATAAGACTCATCAGTGACGCTCATATCAAAATATTTATAAAGCCAAATTAGTACAAAGTTGAAGAACATTGTGGATCCAAAATTCCAAAAAGTTGTGCTAAATACGGCTAAGGTAGTCTATGTCTGGGATAAGAAAATCCTTAGTTTTTCGACAAATTCAAAGTTTTGTAAACAGGAAATTTATGAAAAAAAATAAATGACCACATAATTGATATTCATGTCAACACCGGAGTGTTGGCTACTGGGCTGGTGATATCTTCGGAGACGAAACGTCCACCAGCAGTGGCATCGACCCAGTGGTGTAAATAGTAATCAAAGGTACCAGGACGCACACTCTTAAAATACATCCATTTCATATCAATCAAGATTTAAAAATACCACATTTCCGATACTAATTCAACAACCAGATGCACATGCACACATATTACCTTAAATTAGGGTATAGTGAAGCAGTCCATAGCTTTTTAGAAAGCTAAAACTTGTTAGAAATAAGAATCACAAATAAAAACCCGAGGCTAATCTCCGTTTTTCCGAATGGATAAGCTGAAATTGATTTAGTTCCGTTAGTTACCGAACTCCTACATTATCATAATAAGCGAATTAAAATTTTAAGGCGAGACGCATGAACAATTTAAAATTAAAATATGTCTTATTTTAGCACAGAAAAGTAAAGTAAAAAAGATACATGTTAATCATTTTAAACACAGTAAAAGTCAGATTCTGCGTTAGGGAATGCACTTCCTGCATGCTTCTAATTATCGTCTCCTAGGAGACGATCGATATTAAGAATTGAACGATGGACAGTCAGTGCGTGAATGCTTCTTACTACCTGATTGGAAGATATTACGAGACGTGAATAATCAAAGTTTATTGATTGGTTAGGACAATCCAAACCTAGTAAATGTCCTTCAATCCCGTAGAGTATCGGATTTGTCCTCTCTATTTTAGCAATTAGATTTTCCCTGGTCATTAATCATGCATATTCATGATAGGAATGTTTTGGTATTTCAAAATGTTTGCTTGGTATATATAACATAGTTTGCTGTTTAACATAGTTTGCTGTTGTTGCGGTTAAAAAACGGAACAGAAATTGATACGAGAAAAAATATTATAAAATATTCCTTTCATTTATAGGTTAAAAACCAAGCAGTTAACAACATCCACCAACCAGCTTCAACTATAGTAGACACTGCCTATGTGCAACATGCTGACCCAGAATTGCCAGAAGGTAGCCGTCCAAAAGTGACTAACCTGCTTCGTACATGTAACAGAGTCAGACAGAAGCTTAGACCAGAAGAACCCCACGACTTAGATTTTGAGGTAAGTTTTGTATAGTTATATTTTGAACCAAGAGAGCAGCATTCATATACTAGAATATGATAAAAAAAAAAAATGCAAAAGACTAACTTAACAAAAGATATATACATGACATAGGAAGGCAGTCATAAGAATTTGCATTTTAATTAAATATAGTAAATTTATCTTGTTCATCCGTCTGTCCCGTTTCAGGTGAAAGTTTTTGTTCAAGGTAGTTTTTGATAAAGTTGTTAAGTCAAATGAAGTTATAAAAAAATAATCCTGTTTTTTCCTTTCAGCTTGCCTACAACTTCGTTCCTCCAGGGTTTTACCGCAAAAGACATCCACGTAGACTTCTACAGACACTTGGTGTTCTTCACTGACCAGCAGTTAAAAGTTCTGTCAACAGCGAGGTCCTGGTATTTAGACGGCACGTTCAAGGTGGTCCGTAACCCCTTTGTACAGATGTTTTCCATCCACGCCTTCCTGACCAGTGGTGGTAGCACCAAGCAGGTTCCTTTGGCATTCTGCATGATGAGCCGTAGGCTAACCAGAGATTATAAAGCAATAAGTTTAAATTATTTTTATTATTTAGATTATTATTCGTTTAATTCATGTAAATAATAATTATTATTTAAAAATATATTATTTTAATAATCATGTATTTGTTTAATGATAATAATCATGTATTTGTTTAATGATAATAATCATGTATTTGTTTAATGATAATAATCATGTATTTGTTTAATGATAATAATCATGTATTTGTTTAATAATTAATAATCATGTATAAATAATTTGTTTAATAATAATAATCATGTATTTGTTTAATAATAATAATCATGTATTTGTTTAATGGTAATCATGTATTTGTTTAATGGTAATCATGTATTGGTTTAATACTAATCATGTATTTGTTTAATAATAATAATAATAATAATAATAATAATAATGTATTTGTTTAATAATAATCATGTTTTTGTTTTTTTATATTACTATATTAAATGAATTGTTTCCTTTTGTTAGGTACTATCAGCTGTAGTTTCCTCTATGCCACGACGTCCAGCTGTGCAGGTTGCAGTAGTCGATTTCGAGAAGGGTATGTGGAAAGGTATTCGTCTGGTGTTACCCGGTGTTACGATAAAGGGGTGCGTCTTCCACTTCAACCAAGCTTTGTGGCGTCGGATACAGAAACTTGGACTTGCAGTAAGTGTGCATTTATATATTTTAATTCATTACACATGTTTCAATAATTAAAAACTTTTATATACATATAAAGCAATGAGACAAAAAGCAATGTGGTATAATTGTCAATGAGATCAAAAGCAAATGTGGTATAATTGTCAATGAGATCAAAAGCAAATGTGGTATAATTGTCTATGAGAATTCATGTATTCATGTCTTCATGTTCTTGTTTCTCATGTTTCTAGTGCTGACACTTAATCTAGTACTTCTTTGATGTTATCATGCCAGTGCTTGTCATAATTGATCTAATGAATGTTTGTTTAAAATATTATTGTTATGCATACTTATGTAGATGTGCAAACATCTGAGAATAAAATTATGTAAACACACATGATTCTTGACTTATTTTATAGAAAATTGCATATATTTACCATGACAAACACGTCACAAAAATGCTGTTCCTAACCTTGTATCTGTTTTATTTCAACTATGCAGAAGAAAAGAACAAAAAAAAAAGTAAGCCTTTCAAACATTCTCATAAGTGGGACCAATTGGAAAGCCAACACACATTTCAGTTTAATTATTTTATTCGTAAGTGGGGCTAGTTTGTAGCCTTTAACTCTATTCATACTTGTACTATTCATAAGTGGGGCTAGTTGACATTCACGTTACCGATATATTAATACTCACTTCTTACTGCTATATTAAAAAAAAGGAATAATATAAGAAGTTTCTATAAGGTTTTCAATGGGATAGCAAATAAGTGAGGCGAGTTGGCAGGAGTAATATTTACGGAATTTAACTTATATACAACGGGATAACATCTTTTTCCATAAGTGGGGCGAGTTGGCAGGAGTAATATTTACGGAATTTAACTTATATACAACGGGATAACATCTTTTTCCATAAGTGGGGCGAGTTGGCAGGAGTAATATTTACGGAATTTAACTTATATACAACGGGATAACATCTTTTTCCATAAGTGGGGCGAGTTGGCATTACTACATTCATCCTGGTTAATAATATAATATAAATCTAGATATTATCGTTTTCTTTCAAGTGGGGCGAGTTGGCAGGAGTAATATTCACGTAATAACATCTTTTTCCATAAGTGGGGCGAGTTGGCATTAATACATTCATCCTGGTTAATAATATATTAATCTAGATATTATCGTTTTCTATAAGTGGGGCGAGTTGGCAGGAGTAATGTTTACGGAATTTAAGTTATATACAACGGGATAACATCTTTTTCCATGAGTGGGGCGAGTTGGCTTTACTACATTCATCCTGGTTAATAATATGTTAATCTAGATTTTATCGTTTTCCATTCAGTGGGGCGAGTTTTCAGGAGTAATATTAACGGGATTTAACACATTTCACAAGTGGGGCGATTTTTTAAAAAGTGGGGCGAGTTGGTGATCCAGGTTGGGGCATTTTTTTTTTAAGTGGGGCGAGTTGGTGAAAAAGTGGGGCGACTAGGAGTGGGGCGACTTGCCAGTGGGGCGACTTGTCATGGATTCTCATGATACTGGTACACAGGTAACTTTAATTTTATCTATAAATAGCCGAATCTTCTGGAGTTTCGCAAACAACAACGTTAAACGATATACTACTTCATAACGTGTGACCTCGTGTGTGGTAAAATTTGTTGATTGATGCACGTGGCTATTCTAGCAAATGAATTAATCTACAAAGCGAGAGCACTTTTCATTTTCATCAGCTAAGAGACGACTAGCCCTTTTTGAAAGGCTAATACTTGTCGAGTTGCTAGTGTCAAATCTGAACCCAGTGATATATCAAAGAAGCAATGACGGGATTACTGCGTAACGGTAAATCGGAAAATCCATGTCTGTAGAATATAACCCTACTTTGAAATAGACCCACGCATTGACCCGGATATTTAACAAGATAGATCCCGTATTACCAATACATAAGAAGACATGTTACTTAAGTTTAATCTTAAAGTTGTTTTCCCCGTATTTGGTAATTTACACCATTTATATGATATTATATTTTCTTTACTTTGTTTTAGGTAAAGTGCGCCGTTTTTTTTTTTATTCTTCATAAATATTAATTTTGTTTGACACAATCACAATAAATCAACAAGCTTTTTCACTGACAAAACTTTTTTCCAAACATTTTGCTCTATTTCTCTCTTTTACATTCTCATACAGTTTCGTTGAATCACGATAAAAAGCAAACTCACAACCTATAACGAATTGGCCTTTTGACTTTAATTTCGCCGTCATAAGTCACTGATATCAACTGAATCGAAAGTCCATACCTCAAATAACCTCCATTTGAAATTGGGAAATGCCAATACTTATGAAACTTCATACCGAATACCTTTGATTTACCATACGTTGTTAAACTAAACACACATTTGTAAACTATGCAACGGTGTCAATGATTGTCGGTCTCATATAACCTCCATAGAAATGAGACATGCAAATGGTTATGCAACTGCATACCAAATATCATTTATTTAAAATTAGTGATTTAATTAAACTAGCATAAGTATTAACTTCAACATGTAAAATATGCAAAGTTTCATAGTCAAAAGACCATGACTGAGAGAGCGGTGCCAAATCATGTTCATGCTATGAGATGTATTAATGCTCATAGATCTGGATACAAATTAACACCTCTGTGCCATGTAAGGAGAAAGTTAAGCGCTCACAAACATGTTTAATCCCGCCACATTATATATGTGCCTGTCCCCAGTCAGGAGCATGTAGTTCAGTGGTTGTCGTTGGTTCATGTCTTTTATATTTTTTTTCGTAAATTGTTTTGTTAGACCGTTATTTTTTCAATTGAATTGTTTGGGTTTTCTTAAATTTTCGCCAGAGCCTTTTATTTTCGACAATACATTATAGTTTTTTCCCTCATTATTGAAGGCTGTATGCTTGCCTAAAACTTCTAACACCTACTTCATTTGAACTTTGATGGATAATTTCCATGTAAATGAGATGTGACAATACTTATAAATCTGCGAGTGATTCCCCATAAACTGACCTAATTACAAACTAATACAATCATGTAAACGTATAAAAGAGACTGGGGTGCATTCTTGGCGCCGCCGCAGTCGGAAACAGCACGCTCAAGTCTCGTTCAGTTTGGACTTTGTCACGAAACATCAAAACGTATTCAAGTCTATTTTAAGAATGAGCATCACGTCTTTAATATATGCACATAACAATTATTGGTGTTATTAATCACATATAGCATTCAGTTACTAAAATGACTTCAAAAAAGTAAAAGTTCTTCACTTGGGAAATCGTCATTCACATAATAATATAAAAACTTGGAGATGCATACTTTCAAATCTGTGTGTAAATACTTCACAAAGACTGAAATATTGTTGGTAAATTGAGTTACTAATGGAATTCACCAGGTTGCTTCACAAAGACTGAAATATTGTTGGTAAATTGAGTTACTAATGGAATTCACCAGGTTGCCCCATTAGCATTCATTTACAAACATACAATACATAGAAAACATGAAGAAAAAAAATGAATCCTACAAATGTGCCCAAAATAAGAAGTATTCTAAGTTTGAAACATGATGAATGGATTCGGTGTATACCTTCTAATGTGTCGAAAGTAGCGACGGAAAAGATTAGCCATAATATACTCTAAACTCGACTCCAATGATACGTGATTTTAAAGATAATAGAAAATTAGGATTTTCAGACTTCTAGATGTTTGATAAGCTTTGGAACATTGGAAAAGTAACTGCATGCTACTGCTCACTATTTTTATCAATGATGTATTAAGCAATGACAACAAGAAGATAAACAGAGGCTTTACTTTAACAATATTCAAACATGGCACAAATGTTCACAAAGCTATGATGTATACTTTTGTAGAACAAAATCAAGTGAACATTTATTTTAGCGCTTCAATGTAAAGAAAATACAAACATACTACCTTTTTTTCCTACTCAATTTGACATGTTTTGGTTAGCATTGCTATTTGTCTTGTCGGTCATGTTGAAAGACAGTTTAATATAAAAAAAAAATATTGTTACTGTTTCGTAAAATACAGTCTACTGGTGATTTAACTTAGCTTGCTAGTTTCAGGGGGAAAAACGAAAAGGGTTCCATCGACAATGGAACACGAGGACTTTTTGTGTCATTATTTGTGAAAAAAATTATGGGTAGGCACGTGCCTAAAGTGCCTAACGGCAGCAACGTCTATGTCATTTTGAGCCAAAAAAAAAACCACCACTACTTTGTACAATAAGAATATTTTCTTGTTTTTTTATTTTCTCTTTTACCCAACCGCTGGAAGTGATAAGTAAGAAGCAGTACATGTATTCGCAACGCTATTCCATACAAGAGTTGGGGGACAATCATACGTCTGGACATTTCCTGCCATATCACACTGATAAAATTTATGTGGATCAGGGTGAGGGTGGAAAAGCTTGTTATGGCTGATAGCATCAGGTGTGCATGGATTCTGCGCAGGTGTAGTAATCTTTGGAGCAACTGTTGTAGTTGTTGTTGTTGTAGTTGTTTTTGTAGTTTGAACGGGTGCACCTGTTGGAATTTGAAACCCTGCTAGTTGCATATTAAAACCGCATGCTACTTGTTTTTGAATCCACACTAATCCTGGGTCACATGACATGACTATAGCATTGCCTGTCAAGTCGCACTCAATGAACTTATTGCGATCAGTTGGATGTGCGAAATAATTGAGCCCGTGAGCAAAGTTAGCATTTGTGCAAGGATTTTTCGATAAAGTTGCCGAAGCTGCTGAAGTAGTTGTAATTCTTTGCGCAGGAGTTGGTGAAGTGGTGACGCGTGCAGTTGTTGGTTGTGTTGTTACTTGTGCAGGTGTTGGTCTGTTAGTTGGTGCGGGTGTTGGTCGGTTGGTTGGTGCAGATGTTGGTGGATTGGTTAGTGCAGGTGTTGGCGAAGTGGTTTGTTTAGGTGTTGGCGAAGTGGTTTGTCCTGGTGTTTGTGAATTGGTTACTTGTATTGTTGTTGTAGCTAACTGTGGCGTAGTGCCCGTCGGCGTAGAAGCATTTCCTGCACAAGATGATGTAGTGAAGTCATATTTTTCTCCTCTAGGGCACTGAATAATGTACATTCTTCCAAGAAGGTCACACTGTATGAATTTCCTTACATCTGCAGGGTGAGGAAAATATATGGTTTTGTTTGGGTTGTTCACACAAGGATCTGGAACGTTAGACCAGGTATCTGAAAGAAATATCAGTGTTCGTTAAAAAACTAAAAACTGACTTTCCGTTTGATATGAAAAGTAAGTCGTTTTTTTTTGTAGTTTTGGGGGAATTTGCTATCTCTTTTTTTCAATGATTTAGTTGAATAATTGGCTCTAATTAATAGAGAATTCCGATGTTGTTGCTATCAACATACTATCATATCGGTACTATATATTCAGTGCATGGTGCAACATGTATAATAGGTCTATTGTGCGATTGAATCTGAAGTTGTTTTAATTTTTAAAAAAATATATATATATTACACCATTTTCATGGTACAATATGAATTAAATACAGTAGAAAATCAGTATTTATTCGAAAATTTTATAATGTTATGAATAATATATCCTTATTATTGTCCAGAAGAAATAAAAAAAACAACAGAAAATACCCCGAATTTGAATTTAATTTGAAGCATATGCTGCTTTATTTGATATTCCATTTATATGAAGGGTGATACGTTCAAAACAGGATAATCTCTCATTGCCGACTTACTACAGTAACTATTCTCATTTGCAGACTGTTTTGTGTTCACATAATTCTTTAAAGATTTACCACCTTGTATGTGTTTACAATATCAAATTCAAGCCAGAGGAAGATGTTTGTGTGTTCTGCTGTTCGTTTTTGCTGTGTGTCTTTTCGTTGTTTTTGTTTATTTGGAGACCACGGTATTGTTTGTTGCCCCCTTGGTATTTTCTCCCTTATTTTTGTACTAAAACAAAAACACATTAGCCCAGTATTTTGAAAAGATCAGTATCTACAATGTATTCGAGTTTTTTTTAAAACAACAGTAAAATGCAGAGCTGAGATGTGCTTTGAGAAAGAAGCCAATTCTTTAAGACGTGATTTAAAAAAAAAACCGTACAGTAGTTATTTTGAATTAGGACCTTCGTGTTACAATTTATAGTTGGTATCTAAACCTAAAAATACTTACCTTTACATATTCCTCTATTTTCTGAAAAGGAAAAAAGTTATTGAAGAATACATACAATATATTTTTTTAGCGACACCACATTTTATTCCAAAAGCTACAAGATAAACTGGTTTTTAGGAGGGATGCCACAACTATGTAGTAATCAAATTATTTCAAATATAACCCTGCTGCGTAAAAACAGTAGTTGTAAGTCATCCATTCGTTTGATGTGTTTGCTCTTTTGATTTTGTCATTTGCTTGGGGACTTTCGGGTTAGTATTGTCCTCTGCGTTCGATTTTTTTTGGGTTATTTTACCTTTTTAAAAACATGGGAATACGAGATGTTAAAACCTATGTTTGTTATTTTTTAATCTGTTTATAAGACTTGAAAATCGGTAATCTACTGTTCCCTAAATGTATAACACACAATTCGCATGTTGCTATAAGTGTCGCGTGTACTCGTACCGTTGGTAATATTGAAGTACAATGTAAATATCTATGCTATAAATCAAACATGATAACAACTTTTACACTTGCATATTGTCATACTGCATTATAAGTACAGGCATAGATAAGCCACATGACCTTAAAAGTCCAATCCCTATTTCTGAAAACTTCAAGTGCAAAACGATAAGATAATAACGGAAAACGTATTATGATCTATTATCAGACCACGTTTAATTCGCCCATTGATTTCGATAATCAAAAACTAAAGTATTTGAACATGTTGAAATCAATCACATAATGTCCCTCAGATGTGCATCAGACAACCGTCAATTTCTTGTGTTTGTATTTTATTTATTATTATTTCTTGAATATCCTTTCTAAGATTTCAAAATCTTAAATTTGATGATTCCTAGCACTGCAATAAAAAGCGCTGAAAATACACTTGTTTGTACACAATTCTTCTTGTACGTCCATTAATTGTGTCTCATGGGTAGTTCTTTCTTTTTTTGGTAGATAATATCCTAATTCTGTGATCCTATTCACTTAGAAATTTACATAACATTACTGCATATGGCATTAAATTTCATCAAAACAATTGCAGGGACAAAAATGTTTGCAATTTTTATTTTGAATAAGTTAATGCTACATTTCTATTGACAAGCTGACTTACAATTTTACCGCAATGATATACATGTATAAAGAATAGGAAAATGCGATATTTTCCTAGTGACTGTTTACAGCTGTGTAAGGCGTCAGAGCAAAAAATAAAGTATCATTTCAAGACGTCATAATTATTTGGACTAAAATGAATCTAGAAAATGTAGAACAAAATGTAACTGTAAAGCGAAAAGAGTCAACAGTAGTAGTTTCCGATGTTCATAAATCTACAAAAAGATACAAATCAAGGTAAATAAACTGTGGACACGGAAATATGTCTCGTCTGTGTGTAAATGTTGAAATAACAATAACAGTCATTTGGAGTATAAGCTATGCAAAATATTCCAAGTCAAGGAACCATGACTGAAGGTACATGACAAAAAAATCTCCAGCAAAAGGAGCTGTCAATGTTTATACGACTGCATATCAAATATAATTGAATTATCATAAGTGGTTTCTTCTTAAATTGATTAAAGTCTCGTTTTTTCTCAGTAAAGGAGAGAATCAAACAAAATTGACGGTTTTACACGAATGTATGTGGTACCTTTGTTTATTAGACATCTATAACTGTCAAACCTTCATAAAAAAATATGAAACGTGGACAGGAACGTCTGCAAGATCAAAATAGCCAACTTTCTGTAATATTTATTTTAAATACCAGTTTTTTTACTGAGTAGTGGTCTAACTTTTTTTGTAGTTTACATGAAGGTAAATCTCGGATAAGTTTTTTAGATAATCAAAATTTGTCCAACCTTCTTGAAAAATAATGTTATAAAACTTTTGACATATGCCTCATTAAGGTTAAGAGAGAATATATATTGACAGGTTACTTTGTGCATTATGAAAGGTCTTATAAAGTTATGCATGGTATGCCCCACTCGCACTATCATTTCTATGTTCAATGGACCGTGAAATTGGGATAAAAACTCAAATTTGGTATTAAAATTAGAAAGATCATATCATAGGGAACATGTGTACTAAGTGTCAAGTTTATTGGACTTCAACTTCATCAAAAACTACCTTGACCAACAACTTGAACCTTATGCGAGACAGACAGACGGACGAACGAACGGACGCACAGACCAGAAAAAAACATAATGCCCCTCTTTTATCGTGGGTAAGGCATAAACAAATGTTTTCTTCTTATAGATGATGTGTTTTCCTCAGTTTCGGTTTGTGACCTAGATTTGTTTCAATTAAATCGGCTTAAGACTATTAAACAACGGTATACTATTATTACCTTTTATTTAAGGAGGTAGACCTAGGTTAAGGGAAATAACTCTTAAAATCATCAGTACGTTTGTGTCAGCCATTTTCATAAATATGTTCTAGGCTTCTTGGATACATAGATTATATCCAATCTGTTTCAGGTAAATGCTTAAAATTCATTGACGAAACCCTACTTTTACAAACGCATAACTGATTTAACGAGTTATCTCCCTGGACCAAGGTCTACCCCCTTAAATGTATCATACATGATACATTCTTTCTTGTCTGTTATTTATTGGTTACGGGGAAATATACTACATGTGTACGTTAATTTCCCAGTAAAATACGATAATATACAAAATCAAACAAAGGTGTGCTCTGGAGTTTGCTAATGAAAAAGTCTCTGTTCAAGTTTTTTCATGCAATATCAATGCTGTTTCACAAGAATTAAATGTCTAAAGAGCCTCAAGCAGAAACTCATCTAAAGTATTGGCTACGAAGGCGGAATTTATGAGCAATATGTCTTGTAATAGTTTTCGTTTCAGGCGAGACAACGAAAAAAGAAATCTAAATAAATTTAGATCAGATATATTGTTGTTTGATTGAGTATTGTTTCTTTTTATTCAAAAGTTTCTTTTTATGTTTCAGATAATTGTGAGTGTGAAACTACACTCATGTTGTTAATGGCGAGTGAAAAGTGTGGCTTCAAAAACATAGTAATAAAAAATAGTATAAAATATTTTACGAAATCATAGTCAAAAGAAGTTAAATACCTCGAAGTACTGCTGCGTATGATACAGCACCAAGAAGAACAATTGTTACAGCTAAAACCATGTTTTTATTTGTGTTATTTCCAACATTCAAAACCTCACATTCCTTTGTGCATGTCAAACCCTTGCTTATCTTCAGTTATCTCTTACAATAACCCAATAACCTGTACGATGTGCATATCGTTATTAGTATCGCTAATTTTTAGACCTATATTATGTAGATAAAAGATAAAATCAAGGGCAATATACATGTAACTAGTTTCAAAACTTTACATTACTATAAGAGAATCAAGAATAAAACTTGAAAATGCTCATTCATAATAATAAACTTTTCACACACAAATTTGTTTTATGTGAATGTATGAAATTTAGAAATAGAAAAATGCATATGTTGGAATTTTATTAAACACTGTAGAAATGGTCATATCTGACATATATGTGGTATATAGCATATCAGTTGATATAATCACTACGCTTTCACATGTACACTAATTCTAAGTTTTTAAAAAAGTCCATAGTCAATGCAATGGTCCATGAATGATGAGCCGGATTCAAATAACCTCGGAGGAAATGCACGGCCGACACTCGGCTAACCGAGAGATTGGTCGGTTAATCTATATTGAGTATGCGGCTATATCGGCAGTGGGTCTGTTAATCGGGTTGGCTATACGTCTGTTAAGAGTAAAAGGCACAATTTAATGTTAAACTCGATCAAATATACAGATTTTTTGGCATATTATAAGAATTAAATCAAAAAAAGAAAAGTGTCTGACAAAATGATATCTATCAAAGAACATTTTCCACCTTTAAAAACATTTCATAGTCTGCGCAGTTTTCAGTAAAAGTAAAAGGCGTCGCGCAAGTATGTAGTATTTATGATTACACGCATAGCAATTTTTTAATAAAAGGCGAAACAAACAATTTTAGATATCATTTAAAAGACACAAAATACTACTTTGGTTCTTAAATATAAATTGACATAAGTAAATATTTCATAATTGTAATATAACGTGAGTAATACCACGTTTTAGTGAAAATTATGTGAATAAAGTCTGTTAATGGGTTGGACAATTGAAATTGTGTCAGTTAAGAGTTATTTAGCCACGAAAATAGTTGTGCTACCTTTATATTTTCCCATTGAAAATGTTAAAAATGAGATGTTCTTGAGTAAAAAAAAATATTGTAAGGGTTCCGCGGAACCCAGTGTCTCGCCTACTTTTGCTGTAAATCGCAGGCTCAACAAAAATGAGGAAAAAAATCAATACAAATATTCCTCTTGATACTATCTTATGATTGTAAGAAGCTTCTGTCCAAGTTTAGTAAAAATTTAGGATAGTGAATGAATCTAATAAATGTTTTGAAAACTTTAACTGCAGACTGTATGTAATGTTAACTGGAAGAAAATCTAAGTCCATTTAAAAGTAAAATACAGAATAAATGGAGTTATCTTTTTACAATGTTTACTTCTGGATACTATCTTATGATCATAAATAAGCTTCTGTCCAAGTTTGGTACAAACCCAGGATAGTTTAAGAAAGTTATTAAATTTTTTAAAAACTTTAACCACAGAGTGAATGTAATGTTTCCCCGCAGAAAAACTAAGTCCATTCAAAAGTAAAATACGGAAAAAAATGGATTTAATTAATTACAAAATTTACTTCTCGATACTATCTTATGATCATAAACAAACTTCTGTCCATGTTTGGTACAAACTAAGGATAGTTTAAGAAAATTATTAAAACTTTAAAAACTTTAACCACAGAGTGAATGTAATGTTTCCCCGCATAACAAACTAAGTCCATGATTTATAAGTAAAATACGGAAAAAATGGAATTTTATTTTTACAAAATTTACTTCTGGATACTATCTTAATATGATCATAAACAAGCTTCTGTCCAAGGTTGTTAGAAATCCAGTATAGTTCAAGAAAGTTATTAAAATTTCAAAAACTTTAACCACAGAGTGAATATTTGTGGACGCCGCCGACGACGACGACACCGGGATGTAGGATCGCTTAGTCTCGCTTTTTCGACTAAAGTCGAAGGCTCGACAAAAAATAATAATACGATGCAACAGTATCCTTCCAGTAAAATCATTTTTATTTTGACTTTCTTTGCATTTTACTCAAGAGTGTGTCACTTCAATATAGCGTGATCTGGGTTGGTCGCTGGAATATGCATGAATTTATTATTAACGATTTCAATCAGCCTTAATTTTTGTGTCTGCTCAAAGTAACATGTTCTCAAATCCGATTGAACGTGTCTTTCTAATACAACACAGGGTACATATATAACGTGTTGTCGTTTTCATATGCACATGACATTTGTCACTGGACGTTTAGGTGGTACCCAACACTACAGGGAGATAACTCTGTAAAGTCAGTGATACGTTTTAATTACGTTGTGTTGTAAAGGGAATAATAAGCTTCTCGAAGATCAAAATTGGAGTTTGTCAAGCTGCTATATAACCAGTTAATTTTTCTGACAAAACGGTTGGTTCAAATTTTTTGAAATTTTTATATTTCTGTTAAAGGTTCAAATTAAATACTTTGTCAAAATTTTATCCAAATTAAACGAACCACATTGATTTTAGTGAAAGTGTTCGGTACCACCTTAATCCTAATTCCTCAGCATCATCCAATTGGTTTTTTTTTTCTTGTCTTAATTAATCATCTGTTGTTTACAAATCATTCTAAAGAAGTAAATGGAAAGGAGCGAATGCAGCTACATTTGGTTGTATTAAAATTTAATTCATTTTATTCCGTTTAGTTCCTTTTCTACATGTGTGCATAACTGCAGGTGTCCACATGTAAACGTCAAGCATTTGTCACCAATATGAGTACATCGCAATCCGTTACTGTTTCAACACCCAGGGGGTTTCATGTCTTTATTCTTAAATAATTTGTTTTCTTCTCTTTTTTAGCAATGCATCACTCTCTACTGTCCTTATCTTTTATTTTGTATTCTGCATCTCCATCCAGATTCTCGTGTATACCAATGAGGGTACGGATTGGGGGGTGTTGTTTATTTCTGTATTCTTTAAATGGTTATGTTACTTTTCTCTACATTTTATTTATCTTACCCATTATTCTTTCTCTATTCTTTATATTTAGGCATCCCAATATACTGATGTTTAGTTACATTACGACGTAAATCTCTGATTTATATACTGGTTACCAATGTAGATGACAAATTGGTGTCATTCATGACAATTAAACAAAATCCACATGATATATGCGACCATTCTCGGATAAAATCAATTTTACTTTAATTTTTAACACTTTTTGAAACCATTTTTATCAATTTTCAATATCCGTTGCCTACATTGTTATTGTTCATGTGTTTTGTTCCGTATATTTTATATTCCATTGCTCATGTTTTGTTTCTGTATATATTTTATGTTCCATTGCTCAAGTGTTGTTTCCGTATATTTTAGCCGCTCGTCTTGATCCTACCAAATGAACACACCATAAAGTAATAAAATTATACTTTTATTGTCATTCATAACTCTTAACAGACTAATTAACAGACCGGGTTTTATACATCCGACCCATTAACAGACCAGGTTTTTAAGAAAGATTGATTTATGTCACCAAAATACAGATTTTCGTGTAGATTTTTCACAAAATGATATCAATTTGGTTAACACTTATAATGCCTGTCTTTTTTCGATGTTCAAAATAGTGCATGCAAGTAAGTTCAACCCAAGTGTCATTTTGTGTACATTTTGTGTGTGTAAAATGTGTATAAATTTACTGATGAGTAATTTGCCTTTTCATTTTATAGATCGTATATAGAAGCTAGAAAAATAATAATTACACCACTGGATTCAGTACATTGAATAGTTTTGTCAGACATAAATATTTTTTATGATAAACATATATTTGAAAGGTTATACAATGAAACATTCTGAGTTTTCAATGATTTTCTCGATAACACCTGATTAACAGACTTTAGCCAACCCGATTAACAGACCCACTGCTGATATAGCCGCATACTCAATATAGATTAACCGACCAATCTCTCGGTTAGCCGAGTGTCGGCCGTGAAATGAGATTTTCAAATGCTAAATCCAACTACAAACCAAACATTATTGACTTACTATTAGCGGTTTCTCTTATGATGACCTAGTCATAAACTTAAACATGTAAACTTTGTAAAGTCTTCCTAGCTGAAAATTGCTTTATGCGAAGGAAGTAAATTAAAAGAGCAAAAGGCCATAAAGGATTATAAAATTAATATCCATATCAGTTTTCTTTTATATATATAAGCACAAATGTTAACGAGTCAATACAATTTTACGTCAGGTTTAGTGTAATTAATGCACGTTAAACCTAAAGTGTTGACTGCTGATTGGGTATAGAAAACTACCGTCCCTTAAACACCGAAAGAATCTTATTTTAAATTCATGTGTAAATCGTGGCAGATACTAATACACACATGTATATGTATCTGCTCGTAGGCAATGTTCCTTTAAACAATATTTATTAAGTGATCCCACAAATAATGATAATAATGAAATAAAATATAGGATTCAGACCCAAGCACATTTTCTCATTATTATGATTTAAAAGTTGTTTATGATTATGTTTAAAAAAAATTGATTGTAACATTGTAAATTCGACCATGAGAATTTGACAGACTTGATACCTTATATGTAGATAGTGGCTAGACGGTTATCGGTGCTATTTATGAAATTTAGACAGAATTTCTGTAAAATTTCAAGCAACAAATTATATCCCCCATACGTTTTGATTCACTGAACCCTTTCTGATCTCATACAACTTACTTTTATTAAATATGAATGTAATTTACATTTAAACTATACACCTAATTGTAGTATATTTTTTTAAACGATTCGAGTGTTTCCTGTTGTGGATTAAATCTGCCTCACTCTACTTATACCTACTTTTGATTGTGAATTCAATATACTAATCAGGAAGACATATTTACAAATTCAACATGGCGCATTCAGGGTTATTTGGAAAAGGACAAATTCAAATAACTTGTCAGTTATGTGAGATTCCAAATAGGAAAATCAGTTGGAAATGCGAAGACTGTGATCTGTTAATGTGCGGAAATTGTCGAGAAAATATACATTCGAAAGTGAAAACTTCTGAAGATCACCATATTATTAATATCAAGGATATCGGTAAGGAAGAAAATAAGGCAAATGAAAAAATAAAAATAAGTAATATCAAATGCAACACACATCAGCATCAAACATGCTGTCTTTTTTGCAAGGACTGCAGTAAGGTTGTGTGTTCTATATGCATAACCGATGTTCACAACGGTCATAAACTACAAAATATAAATGAAGCGTATGAATCGAAAATCAAATATTTGAACGATAGACAAGAAAGAACGAAACGTATGTTGGAAGAACTGGAATTAAGAGAGAATGATCTTGCAGAAATAGAGTCTGATAGACGTTTGAAACACAATGAAACCAAACAAGCAATATTGGCAGAAAAAGAAACTTTAATTGAAACAATTAATCGGCGTGCAGAGACGTTTTTCGAAAAACTAGACACAGAATTGGAAACAATAATTGTATCCGTCGATTGCGAAAAAAAGTCAGCTCGTATACGAGCAAAAGTATCTTTGAAAGAAAAAATAAAAATAACATCAAACGCTCTAAAATTGAAAAGTTGCGTTCAGATACTTGAAAACGAGCTCAAGTCAGATACACAGCCACTTCCTATACGTACCGAGAATAACTACTGTAACAGTATCTCTTACTTCGTGCCGGCTTCAATAAAAGAGGTGCATCTGGGAACACTTCAGACATACATCAATGCACATCCAAAAACTTTCAATGTCATACTGAAAGTGAAAAAAAATATTAGGACCAAATTACCATGTATCCACGCCATTGCTACGGGTAACGATGAAGCAACATGGATAACCGACTCTAGGAATGGTAAATTGCAGATGGTAATTCCGGGCAATGAAGAAGTGTTGGTAATAGTCGATATCAAAATTGTCGTGTTTAGTATGGCAATAGTTCCATCAGGTGATCTTCTTGTGGCAACTGGTGATTCAGTGTTGAAGATTATAAACTCGAAAACAGCCAAACTGACCAAATCTATCTACTCCGCGTTTGATAAAATTATTACCGCAGTTCATTTGACGGAGGAAAACAATCTTATTTTAGGAGCTAGATCAAACGAAATCCGGTTTGCACCTACCGGCAGCAAGGCACTTATTGTGATGAATCTGGATGGTGAAATACAAACTATATGGGAATTTGATAGAGGAAATAAACCATTATTTACATACCCAAGGTATATCACTAGCAACAAAAAAGGAAACGTCGGTATAGTCGATTGGTTTTCGGATGAAGGCAACGGCCGAGTTGTCATTTTATCACCAAATGGAAATATCCTCAATGTCTATGATGGTCAACCTGATACTAAGACACGCCAGCTTGGTGGAATTGTTTCCACAAAAGCAGATAATTTTATTGTTACCGATCCTAGGACTAACACATTACATATTTTAAATAGCAACGGAAAATGCGTTTACCGTTTCAATACTCTATCAATCGGAATACAGTCGCCGTATTATCTAGCATTCCAAAAGTCGGGAAAACTTTACATCGGAACTTTGAATTTGAAACAGCAAAATCTGTTTGAACTGACATATTCCGGCTGTTGAAAGTATTCAATATGTCATTAAGTGTCTTTAAATTAAGAAGCACATTCAAGAATAGTAATGCTTTATAACATATTGCAAAAAAAAATAACATCCGAAATGAAATAACATGTTTCGTTTGTTCTTGCAGTTTTAACCTACAATGTTAGTCAAGTACAGAACAATATATATTGGCGAACAGCAGATGGCAGGAATATAGCAATACACTTTTTATAAGGCTTTTACTAAAGAAGCCTACTTGGTAGTACAGGATGTATAAATACACACCACGTCCCGTTGTGAGAGAAAATTATGATTTAATTTCCATGCACATGTACAACATGTATTTCATTAATAAACTTCATTAAGTACATGCATTACCAAAATTTGGAAAGCCAAAAATAAAAACGTTCAACAGCATACAAATCTTAACATGCTTAATGATGGCCAAAAACTGTATTATGTCAAATTTACCAATATTAATTTAAATATAACTTGTGGATTTCGGAGGATGTGACGATTTTTAATTATTTTTTTTTTTTAAATAAACAGCTTTCCATTAAGGTTTAGTTTTACAAATGCATTTTTTGTTGCACAATAAAGTTATTGACCATATCCATCCAATGAATCAACTCGATCAAGTTGGAAGATGTCAAATTAAAAATATTATGATCCTTTTAGTCCTCACACTTTTTTTTTCAAAACTGACCATAATGATTGATTGTATCGTACTAAATGTGAATGAAGTATTTAACAGAGAAAAGTTAATTCAATATTTGCAGATGGTTTAAAAGTTCAACAAAGATGACATTGCATAGGTTATCGTCTGTATTTTTAAATATGCATTGTAAATCTGCATACTAATATAAAAAGAGACATTCATTGTGTAATCGTACGTTTTTTGATTGAGTTAAGTCTGTCAATTGATATTTTATCGTATGTTTTTCTATGTTGTGATGTTATGCTATTGTTTCGGAAAAAGGGAGAAGGTTTGGATCCATTAAAACGTTTAATCCCGCTGCAAATGTTTGCACCTGTCCTAAGTCAGGAATCTGATGTACAGTAGTTGTCGTTTGTTTATGTAATATATACGTGTTTCTCGTTTCTCGTTTTGTTTATATATATTAGACCGTTGGTTTTCCCGTTTGAATGGTTTTATACTAGTAATTTTGGGGCCCTTTATAGCTTGTTGTTCGGTGTGAGCCAAGGCTCCGTGTTGAAGGCCGTACTTTAACCTATAATGGTTTACTTTTTTAAATTGTTATTTGGATGGAGAGTTGTCTCATTGGCACTCACACCACATCTGCCTTTATCTATTAAACATAGTATTCATAAGTCGAAAATAAACTGATAATGCAATGGCTAAAAAAGATAAAGACCGACAGTACACAAACCACAACATAGAAAACCAAAAAATGAGCAACACGAACCCCATCAAAAACTAAGGGTGATATAAAAAGAATGACACATTCTGTTATATGCATACTTTGTCTGTAATTATAAGCTCAATTATATTATTACCAATTCAGGAAATATGACAGTCATTGTCCATTCGTTTGATGTATTTTATCTGTTGATCTTGCCATTTGATTAGGGACTCCGTTTTGAATTTTCCTCGGAGTTCAGTATTTTTGTGATTTTACTTTTTACTTGCGTTGTGTTTGTAGTATTTGAGTACATGCATCAGTGACATCATTACAAAACCAACTGCACTTTGTTCATTACCATAGACCACTTGGTAAACTGCGCTATAAGGATATCTTTTGTCAATAAAACAACGAATTAGAGTTATGACAACTTTTTCGATAAATACTCAACAAGATTCGGGTTATAAAGAAGTCACCTAACCCTCCTTTGGTAAGAAATGTTTGATATACAGGGTATATCAAATGTTAACAGAAAGATTTAATTGACATGTCAACGCTTATAAAGAAAAGCATACACACTCACTAATATCTAAAAAATAATACGGATAGTATAACCACAAATTATCAAGGTGGGTGCCCAATAAGAATGCCTATCAAGGCAAATGCCAAACTTTCACCATTTCTAAAAAAAAAAATACATTTGACAAATGAAGGCCGAAGCAAAGAAATCAATGCCACCAATTGTCTTTAACAAGAGTGCACACGCTGAAATGTCTCGCCTTCTTTACTAACCATTGATATTTTATTCCTAACAAGAATTAAGATCATGAGGACAAGGTCATATTAATCAACCGAAAGAGAAATCATACATGTACACCGTACAATCATTCAATATACTGAATATAGATGACCTATTAGTTATAGTTTCTAAGAAACAGACTTAACCAAGAAAAACTAAGCAAAGACCAATGAACTATGATCATAAGGTCAAGGTCATTTGAGCCATGCTAGGCAGACATGGACAGATTCCAATCTTTCCATACAACGAATATAGTCTACATATTGCTTATAGTTTAAGAAAAACAGACCAAAACACACAAAAAAAAAACCTTAACACTGAGCAATGAACCATGAAAATGAGGTCATTGGTATTACATATGGAAGAAGTTATATTTTTTCCACAAAAATACTTTTCAGTGTATACAATTGAAGTTGAACCATAAATGTTGGAGCATAGTATGAGTATATATGAGTATTATTAACCCTTACCATGTTTAATTGATTTTAGGAACTGTCTTATTTCCGATTATTTGCAAAATATATGCAAATTATATGCATATGATCTGTACCCTGATGCTGATGCATATTGATCTTTTGAATATAAGATAGGGGATCATGAGTGGGTGGTCGGGGTGAGGATGCAGGAGTTGGTAGCCGTGAATTTGCCCCAACATTTATCCTCATGTGCAAAAAGCGTCAAATTAGAGTTTTGACGTTTTTGTTCGTTCTTTTCTTGACCTGGAAGACCGCGGGATGCTAATAGATGTATCCAACTGTAGTCTGCATGAAGGGTAGACCACAGTTAACCCTTATCACAAAAGTTTTTAGGTGGAAGTGCAAATGATCTGGGTAAACCAGGGCTAAAGAATGTAACTTGCACCAAAAATTTGAAAATTTCTCAATCTGCACACTAAAAACCTGGGCTTTACATTATTTGTAAAAATTTGTCCTCAGAACTCAAGACAGGCCCTGTCAGACTTTGAAGGGAAGCCCAACAGTAAAAAACAACCTTTTGTCTGATTTCAATTTCCAAAGCTGGTATTTGAGCTCTAAATGAACATTACAACTCAGAAACATGACAATAAATAGTGTAAAATTGAGGAAACATGCATACACCTCGCAATAAGTGGTATAACGTTGACCTGCAAATGTATGGAGCGCTATTTTAGCCAAATATAATGGTGTTCTCAGTACCACTGTAATTTAACTGCCCCGCATGGTAGGGGTTCAATGTTCAATTATTATATAGTCGAAATTAAGTGAACTCATTACAAAAATAAAGGGCTGCGCTTAGGCGCATGATACGCCCGTTGCTCTTTTAACTTGTCTTTTATGCTTTAAATGAATTTATATGATCGACTAGAAATAGTGTGAGCCCTGTCAAATACAAATAATAAAATGCACAAAAAAATTGGCACTATTAAGGCTACCTCAAATTTAACTAAGTTTGTTTTCTTAATTTTTCATCCATACATAAAATTTTGTGAAAGTGTTAGTTATAGTCCCAAAATTGGAAAAATCCCCCCTTTTTTAAGCATAAAAATTCATAACACGGATATGTAAAATCTGAAATTTATAAAAATTGAAAGGGAGCTTACATTAATAGATATAAACAATTCACCAAAGTTTAATGGACATTGGTGAAAGCCTTTTTGAGTTTTTGTCCGAAGTGTTAAAAATCACCCTTTTTTTTATGAATAAAGCCCCATAAATCCAAAACTTAAAATCTGAAATTTATAAAAATTGATAGGGAGCTTACATCAATAGATATAAACAATTCACCAAAGTTTCATGGACATTGGTGAAAGCCTTTTTGGGTTATTGTCCTAAGTGTTAAAAATCACCCTTTTTTTATGAATAAAGCCCCATAAATCCAAAACTTAAAATCTGAAATTTATAAAAATTGAAAGGGAGCTTACATCAATAGATATAAACAATTCACCAAAGTTTCATGGACATTGGTGAAAGCCTTTTTGAGTAATTGTCCGAAGTGTTAAAAATCCCCCTTTATTTATGTATAAAGCCCCATAAATCCAAAACTTAAAATCTGAAATTAAAAAAAAACGAAAGGGAGCTTACATCAATAGATATAAACAATTCACCAAAGTTTCATGGACATTGGTGAAAGCCTTTTTGAGTTATTGTCCGAAGTGTTGAAAATCCCCCCTTTTTTATGAATAAAGCCCCATAAATCCAAAACTTAAAATCTGAAATTAAAAAAAAACGAAAGGGAGCTTACATCAATAGATATAAACAATTCACCAAAGTTTCATGGACATTGGTGAAAGCCTTTTTGAGTTATTGTCCGAAGTGTTGAAAATTCCCCCTTTTTTTATGAATAAAGCCCCATAAATCAAAAACTTAAAATCTGAAATTAAAAAAAAACGAAAGGGAGCTTACGTCAATAGATATAAACAATTCACTTAAGTTTCATGGAAATTGATAAAGGTGTTTTTGAGTTTTTGTCCGAAGTGTGGACGACGGACGGACGGACGGACGGACAGACGGACGGACAACGGTATACCATAATACGTCCCGTCCCGGGCGTATAATAAGTGGTTAACTAATGATATTGTAGTGAAATCGACAGATTAAAGAAAATCAAAGATAAATTTTGATATAACTATCCATGGACAAGTTTTAGATGAAATAAGCTTCAGAATTGCATTAAGAGGGAATGTTAAAAATTTCCACAAAAAGAAAGAATTTTACCATTTCTTACCGATGTTTCAGGAAAAAAACAAGACTTCAATTGACAATGATTTATTAATCAAGTCACATTACTGAATAGCAGAAAGACACAACAGATAACAAAGCAAATTATTATTTATTACAAATCATTTATAATTCTTCATATTATAGTTTTGTATAATGTAGTTATCTTAGTACACTTCACTTGTACAATGGTGTATATCTAGAACCTTATCTAAAGGTTGACTTGTGTGAACCATACCAAAGTCTGATCAATCATGATTTTTTTAATTTTCACTATAAGAGTTCACACTCAATTCTTATACTAAAATGTATTCATTATCTTTCTACCCTTTAATTTATTAAAGAGGTAAAAGCTGCTGCAAACCTCTGGAACAGTCTTCTTAGGTATCTTAGACATGAACATTCCATCAAACTTTTTTTTTAAATTTTGAAACCACATTATTTAGACTCTATTTTAGTGGTTACATTTAACTTCTTATAAGGACATTAACACTTATCTTTTTCTTTTTTCTTTTGATTTTAGTAGATGCCTTTTTATTATATTTTTTTTTAATTGTTCTTTTTCATTTTTTATAAGTGTTCAAAATTTTAATTAATTCTTATTGTACTGCTGGTTTAGATATTAAACACCTCTGTTTACTGCATTCATTGTATTTATGTTAAGAGCTGAGAGCAATTTTAATTAGATAATGTGCTATATAAATATTGTAAATAATAATAATATTCTGACATTAAAACATGTCATGGTCTCTCTGACCGTTTGACTGTCAGATAAGATTCCAGTCTGACACTTAAACATGTCATGGTCTCTGTTACCTTTGAACTATCATGAAAAAAAGAGTCCATTATGACACTTAAACATGTCATGACCTCTCCTTCCTTTTAACTATGAATGAGAAAATAGTCCATTATGACACTAAAACATGTCATTGTCTCTCCTTATTTTCAGGAATAAATAGTCTATTCTGACTCTTTTCACAAAAAATCTTATGATTAAAATTGATCATATTTTGAACTGAAATATTTATGAAGATTTTTTTATGAAAAGAGCAGCTAGATTGTAGTAATTCAAATAATAAAGCTGTTCTTGCTGAATCAATAAAGGCAAATGATTTATGATATAAATGTGATCAAAATAATATAACAACTCCTGTCGAACCAATAAATCCCTATATTGTAACAATCAATATCATTCTAATTACACTTGTCAAATCACTCAACAAAACTAGGAGGGGCGGATGCAGGAATTTTCGAAAGGGGGGGTGCTAACCCAGGGCACCCAGGGCAAAGGGGGGGTGCAAAACATATGTCCCGATACAAATGCATTGATCGGCAAAAATAAAGGGGGGGTGCGCACCCCGGAACCCCCCCCCCTGGATCCGCCACTGACTAGATCATACTTATTCAGCATTCGTAAATTAAAAGAAAATTGTTGATCTCTATACATCTCTCATATTTGCAACAATATGACTCTAATAATAATAATGGACAATTCTGGTATACACATGTCCAGCTTAAAAAGTCAGTGTACACCTGAGACTATTGTATGTGTCTTTGGCAAAAATAATTATTAAAATAATATATACATGTATCATGTATATCTTAGGCATTTTAAACTAACAAGACTAAATTTTCAAAATTAAAAAAAAAAAATTGCAAATTGTTAACAAATGACTGTCTTTACAAAAAACAAACAACACAAATGGTTATTTAAACTATTAACTTTCATATATTAATGAAATCAAAATATTACTCGATCGATTAATTTAACCTAATTTAGTGTGTAGGAAATCACTATATGTATTTTCATGATATTCTCTTTAAGACGATATAGATATTAATACATAACACATCAAAAGATTGAACCCTTGTTATTTGTGACTCATAAAGTTCACTACTTAAATGCAATAAGCATGAAATGGGATAGCTTAGATATATACCTATTTCCCTTATACACAATTACGTTTAGTTTAAGTTAAACCTGAATTTTTTTTTTAAATTCAATAACAAAAACGTTGGTCTTAACCCCCAAAAAACACTGACACTACCAAGTTATACATGTAATTAGATATTCATTTGACAACCTCCCTTAAAAAATAAAAATAAAATAAATAAAAAAAAATAAAAAAAAACACAACAATGACAAAAAAAAAAATATAAACATGATATTGTTTAGTTTCTGGCAAAATAACCTCTCTTTTCATACCTTCCTCTTTCAGTTTCTCATGCAAAAAACAAATGCCATAAACCCATCTGATAAAATACAAAATACAACAGTTATATATTTAAGCGTTGTTTTATATCACTAGTACATGAATATTTTGATATTGAACAGTTATAAATGTTATTTTTCTGATTTTGAACAATTATTTTTTTGAATTTTCCTTCTTTATTGTCGCCATCATCAGTACCACATGTCTGCTATTTCTCTTCCCATTGGCCGATCTAAAAAGAACAGATTGAAATTTTTTAAATTCTTTAATATTAACTTTTCACAGAAATATATTGATGCAAAACAACATTCAGCAATAATTTAATTTTGGATGTAACGCGTCTTCTGATTGGCTGACGTTATTTTGTTATCTGCCCATAGACATAATTTAGTCATGTGACCATGACATGTGTTATCTGCCCATAGACATAATTTAGTCATGTGATCATGACATGTGTTATCTGCCCATAGACATAATTTAGTCATGTGACCATGACATGTGTTATCTGCCCATAGACATAATTTAGTCATGTGACCATGACATGGTCAACGTTTTTTCATGGTTTTCTACGGTTTAAAATGAAATTTAGAATTAAATTATAAGAAATGACTGTAATATTTTTTCTGTCTATTCTATGTGGTGCACACTGTTAAATAACCCGCTACACGCGTTATTCAGTGTGCACCAAATTTTTTATGTTATTTTTTTATAGACAGAAAAAATATAACAGTCATTCCTTAAATATAAAAATATATATATGTCTAATTGGGCATAAAGAATTATGGGGATGTAACATCTATTGGTGTGTTAAGTGTGCAGATCTTAGCCTGGGACAGATGTCTGAGAAGGGGGTGCCTATTACATCTCCATTGTATTTATATTTATTCCTAAAAAAAAATTTGTATTTTAAAAATGGTTATGCTTTGCATGAATATTCTTACGTTCTTATATCCGATGTGTAATGTTATATGCCATGTATGCAAATCACATTCGTTTAAAATGCTTTAGTAGTTATGTTATTTTTAGTTTTAAATTCTCCCTCATAAATTCGTCCGAATTTAAAACATTTCTAATCTATCTACATGGCGAAATAAGAGGCAAGTCAAAATGTAGGTTTGGTTTGCTCGCAGTAAAGATATAAAGGATTCTGTAAATGGTCAACTTTATATTGTAGAGATTTCTCAAGTTCATTACTTACTTTGAATATGTGTTTTAAGAAGGAATACAGAATGCAAATGTATGAGAATTGAATGAAACACGCCGGTTTGATGATTTACTCATAGAGTGGGGTGCTCATTTTCGCCGGGGACACAATTTCGCCGTTTTATGATTTTGAGGTGTAAAAACTTCAAAGGATGGCTGAAAAGGAAGAAATATGCCGGTTAACAATTGTGATTATTTTTTAAACTGAGACAAAACTTGAGCACTTGCCTCAAAGAACCCAAAAAACGGGCAACAATTGTCGGCAAATTTCCTGAATGAAAACCAAGATTTCAAAGAAGTTTTTATACTAATTATTTGACTGATTGCCCAAAATTTCAGTTCTTTACACCCTTGAAATGTCTGCTATTCATCTATAATAAAATTGATTTGATAAAAATTATTTAAAGCTGCAGTGATTTGATTTTTTAATAGATATGTAAAAAAGGCGAATATGTGTCCCCCTTTGATAAAACATCAGGTTTCAAACACCCTTTAATCTAACTTTTTAGATGATTTTTTAAAAACAAACATGTTTTTAAGCTTAGAAATATTTAGCATTTGAAGTTATCTTCATATAAAAATATCAGTATACTTCAAAAACATAATGACCTGAACATAAACTGCAGAAAACATGGAAAGATATGGCAAAAATGAGCACCCCACTCTATAATTTTCAGTTTTGTAGTATCTGGTTATTTCATGCCATGGGACTTTAATAAATAATTGATTGATTGGCGTTTAATGCCACTTTCAGTAATATTGGGCTGTTTTAGTGACGGTTAGTTTTTATTGGTTGAGGAAGTTGAAGTGCCGAAAGAACCACCCACCTTCAGATGGAAAACTCACAATCAAAGTCAATTAAGATTGGAGAAATTAAAGAATGTGTCTATTGTAAATATACTATAGTCAATGTACTAGTTTAAACCTATTGATGGTTAATGCCTTGAATTTTTATGCCACTTCAGTTGATTTTACGAGCTTAAATATGCAGCATTTTCATTTGCAACTGCTTTCAAATTGAATAAACAGATATGTTTATAAAAGTAAAATTTAATTCAATTTTTTTATGCTTATTATAGGCCATGTTGCAAAATGAACTGATAAATTCTAACTGCATAGACATCACCTCCCTCTACTGAGTTGTATGCCCTTAATTTCAAGTTGTTATCCAGCATATACTATTAATAGACTTACTTGGTTCTTAACAACATATCAGCATTTGCCTTGACATCTACTGGATTGTTATACAAGGACCATGTGACACCATTATCTATGCTGTACTCCATCTTTAGTCCAGGATATGCCACATTCATTTCTAATTTTCCATTCACAATTCTTGAAAACACAAGAGAAAAACATCAATTTTTCAAACAACAGGGGGATGATTTCGTATGTTAAATGTCAGTTTGATAACACATCTCATAGTCAATGACTTTTACAAAATCTGTATCAGTAAAAGCTGCTACTCATATTGAGTTTGTTAAAAATATTCTATACAAATACCATTTTTGGTAAGTATGCAACAAAATCAAATAACCGAATGTGTGCTTTCAACACAGTAATTTAACAAAATTATATTTTCATAAATTATTCATCTAGTTTGAGAATTATAATTTAAAGAATTGGATAATTTATTTCTATAGGGTTTGAATATGGTTATGGTCTTTTCAGCCAGAAAAGCTAATAATTGCAATCTGAATCAGAACATTTAATATATTAAAATATACCTTGCACCAGGGGGTGGTATATGATAAGCCACTTCCATATTATCCAATCTTTCTAGTTCTTTATATCCTAAGCTGTTAGCAAATAATGTCCAATCAGCTGTCTCTTGTCTTTTTCTGCTGTCCTGTTTATCTTCACTCTCCCACTGGGCTTTGTGCCAAGCTCTTTCAGCCAAAGGAAGTAATCTAGGAAATATCATACTATCCATTTGGTCTGGAAGTCTGACAAGTTCTGACCATAATTGTCCTTGCATGCCTGAAATTATTCTTGTTGATCATTTGTTGATGATAAGATGATACTCAAAATTTTCAAAATAAAGATTTAATATTGATATATCTTTGAAGTTTATCTTCACTAACAAACATTTCCATTTTCACAAATTCATCAACTTTTTTTAAACATTTTATTTCAACACATTCCTATGCATGTATACATACACATGTATATGTAAAATTGGAGTTTCTTTTATTTTGCAATACATTATAAACAAACTGTGCATTAGCTATAATCTATTAAAGATAAATACATATAGATTCTACCACTGCATCAAGTGTAATACGATATTAATCCACTCGAGACAGTTAAATGTTCAAATTTAAAATTTAACTGTCGAGAGTGGATAAATATCGTATTACACAAGATTTGGTGGTAGAATCTGTTTCTCTAATGATTTTCAAACAATACGTAGGCAAACGTATTCCTTCTTTGCGACTGATCTGCAAAAAGATGTGTTCTTTCTATGTGACGTCATCAGGCATGGTCGCCTTTTTTCATGCCGTCACAATAGGAAATTCAGAGGAAAACAAGACAATTTGACGTCATAATGGGATTTTAACCAATGAAGTTCTGAGATCAAAAGAACCACATGTTGATTAAATTTTTTTTATACAATTTGTGCAGAAAGGGATAAATTGATGAAGAATTAGAGAAAAAAAATGTATATGATTCTGAATCACTGAGCTGGAATCAATGAATGGGGTTGTACCTATCAGCTGTAAAGGCCTGATTAAAATTACTTATAAACCCTGCAGTTAATCAGATGTGTAAATTGAAGATCTTGAAACAAAGTTCTGTCACTTTTTTGGACAGATTCATGAAATTTTTCCGTAATTTCTGAACTTACAATATATTTGAGAAATGATTCTTGGTAAATAAAAACTTCCTTAACATGCTTACGGAAGACCTGAGTGTATACCTATGTCATGTATGTTGGCCTCTTGCTTTCTTTTCTTTGATTAGCTGCTATGTTGCTGTCTCATCAAATTTAATTCACACCACATCATTATCAAATAATAGAATAGGAGAAACAAGAATGTGTCCATAGTACACGGATGCCCCACTCGCACTATCATTTTCTATGTTCAGTGGACCGTGAAATTGGGGTCAAAATTATAATTTGGAATTATAATTAGAACAAGAATGTGTCCTCAGTACACGAATGCCCCACTCGCACTATCATTTTCTATGTTCAGTGGACCGTGAAATTGGGGTAAAATCTCTAATTTGGCATTAAAATTAGAAAGATCATATCATAGGGAACATGTGTACCAAGTTTGAAGTCGATTGGACTTCAACTTCATCAAAAACTACCTCAACCAAAAACTTTAACCTGAAGCGGGACAGACGGACGAACGAACGAACGAACAGACGGACGGACAAACGAACGAACAAACGGACGCACAGACCAGAAAACATAATGCCCCTCTACTATGGTAGGTGGGGCATAAAAATCATATCATAGGGAACATGTGTACTAAGTTTCAAGTTGATGTAACTTTAACTTCATCAAAAACTACCTTGACCAAAAACTTTAACCTGAACTTTGCACTATCATTTTCTATGTTCAGTGGACCATGAAATTGGGGTCAAAACTATAATTTGGCATTAAAATTGGAAAGATCATATCATGGGGAACATGTGTACTAAGTTTCAAGTTGATTGGACTTCAACTTCTTCAAAAACTACCTTGACCAAAAACTTTAACCTGAAGCGAACGGACGGACGGACGGACAGACGGACGAACGCACAGACGAACGGAGGCACAGACCAGAAAACATAATGCCCTTCTACTATCGTAGGTGGTAGAGGGGCATAAAAAGTGAATTTTGAAACTTCTTTAAGAATCAAGCATTAGACATGTAAGATAGACTTGAGTAAAGTTTATATTTATATATCTTTGACTAAAATTCCATTAATTCCATTTCAGACTCATCATAGCCAATGCTGTCATGGCTGTTGTAAAACTCACCAATGATATTCTTTTCCTTTTTCAATTGGTGATGATCTTTAGCATTGTGGTCTAAATCTCTCTTTGTTATTGGATCACCTGTAAGCTTGAAATCTGCATTTGCATAAATATTATCTGGCATAAAGCTGAATGTCTTTCTTGTATCTATATATCTGGCAGCCCAATACAGACCTCTTTCTTCTGGGTCAGGTTCCTGTGGGTGATCAAAGTAAAGGTGGGTACCCTGAGCCATCACAACCTACAAAACAGGTTATCAATTATTGCATTATAAAGATAAATATAGATATACACACAAGGCAAACTAGTTCAAATCACTTTCTGACACATGCACAGTAAAATAGGATATAATTGCTGATAATAGGATATAATTGCTGATGATTGAAGGTTTCAGAATGAAAGCAGGACATTGTGAGTAAGTCACCTAGAATTGTCTCTCTTTTTTGCAGTGATTCACTTAACACCAGAAAGACAAATGATCTTTTACCTTATCACCATATATTTGCCTATGAGGTTTTCTACATATATATGGATGCCATGACAATATTTTAGCTACTAACCTCTTATTACTGAACATTGAATACCAGTTTACATATGTTAAATTGAATAATCTTAACCATGCATATATATGTTACATTTTTTACTATACTAAGCAGCTTTTATTCAAGGGTATGTGTGCTTAAATATGATACTTGGTTTATGGTATTCGTTTTCTCAGTCCAAAACATTTGATCTTTTTTGAAACCAACTATTGTACATGTTGTATGTTACTTGTGTCCAACTTAATTTTTCTAGATCAAATCATTTCAATTTCATTGGAAGCATAAGGTCAAACTTGATACATTTGTCATGTTTGTACTGTCTGTTCCAATCTTTTCAAGGTCACAAAGCTATTTAGGCAGAATTTTCTTTAAACCTGAACAGAGGAATATGATAAAACCTGGTCATACAATCTTACCTTATAACCTTCATTGGCAAGTTTATATGCACAACCCGATAAACCAGATTCCCAAACATTCTGCCAGGCATAGGCAACAACTTCCTTATTAGGAAAAGAGTCCCTCTTCATTGGTTCTAAACGTACTTCATCATGTATCACGCCATCTTGCCAAGCTCCTAAATGTAAGTCATGCTGGGCAACAATCTTAGCCACCTTTTTAATAAAATATTCCATTAATTCACTAAACTTATTAACTTCTTTTGTGTCAATAAGTCTTTTACAAGCAGGTGAGTCTAACCATGACTCATAAGGAACTTCATCACCCCCAAAATGGAACAATTTTAACGGACTGACATCCTCATGAATTTTTTGTACTTCTACAACAACTTTTTCAATGAATCGGTACGTTGATTCAAGACCAGGATTCATGGAATTTTCAGCATACAACTGACAAGATAAGATATGCTTAGAGTCTTCTAAATCTGTCAGTACATATTCTCTAGCTTTTTCTAAGTCCCCTTCGTCTTTGTATTTCAGATATCTTGCTCTCATTGCTTTAATGGCAGCATGACTATGTCCAGGCATATCAATTTCTGGAATAACTTCAATATGTCGATCAACAGCATACTGCAATATTTCCTGGTACTCCTTAACTGTGTAATATCCTGTTCCAGATGTATCAAAATCTGGCCCTGAACCAAGCATTGGGAGGATGCAAGATCTCTCAGAAAGATCATGACCTCTCCTACCTCCAACCTGAAAATGTAAAATCATAAATTTTAAGTTATAATTACTTATGATCATGATAATAGACACAACAGATAACAGTGTATTTACACTTTCAGTGGTCAGAAATACCTTGTAAAACTGCAGGTTTTTAGTGTAAGATTTACTTCCAAAGATAGTAAAACTTTAAATTCATGAAATTATTCATGAAACTTTTTATGAATAAATAAGTATCTGCAGTATAAAAATGAACCTATTGGTTTCTTTTCTTTGTTACAAAATGCAATAATTTCTTAAGAAGTATATATATATATAGTATATTTACTGAATTAGAAAAATTAACATTTGTTACTAAACCTTTTTTACTCAGTAATATATAACATTGTGCATGTGTCATGCGTATATAACACATGAACACTTGAGAACTTATTTACCAAAGTGAGTTCCTCTAATCCTGGAATTTCTATTCTCCATCCTTCATCGTCAGTTAAATGGAAATGGAATTTATTCATTTTATACATGGCCATCACATCTAAAAGCTTTAAGACTTGAGCTTTACTATGAAAGTTTCTCGACACATCCAGTTGCATCCCTCGGTAAGGATAGCGTGGATAGTCTCTTATTTTCACTAGTGGAATTCGATTGTCTTTAATTAATGCTAACAGAGTTTGTACACCATAAAATACCCCACATGGTTGGTTTCCAATGATTTCAACCAATGGAGGATTATCTTTGATTGTCAAGGCATAAGCTTCACAATTTTGGCCGTCGAAAACTTGTCCTAATTTCAAGGTTATCACATTTTCACATCTTGCATTGTCATTTGTATTCATTTCTTTCACATCAACATCTATTTTAACACTACCTGTCAAAATAAATTTTATTTTAAATACAATGTAATGTATACAATGTAGTAATGTACATGAACATGTATCAGTGAATTAAATTAAATATTGTCATGATTTACCATTTCTGAAAGATATAAAATATGTACTAAAGTTATAATATGAATTTTGGTACTCAAAAGCTTATTTCATTCATCATGTTCATGTTATTTCTCAGTATATATTATGTATATATGCAATTCCTATATGAATAAACAAAAAAAAACTGAATGTCAAAACCATAGAGCATGCGTAGGGTGTACATAGTCCTACAGGAATTTGTCAACAAGCTTCACTCCTACTTGTAACACATGTTGTTTTACATGTTTTATCTTTGCTGAAGTGAACATCAGATTGACTTTGTGCTGTAATTATTTTTCTATGATATGTATAATTAAACATGGTTAAAAAGTAAACAGCTTCATTTGTGTATGTTTAAAATTTTGGTAATTTTGCGTCATTACTTGATGATATTTCAATTCCTTCAATACGTTTACTGGAAAGTCAAGAAAATTTGCGTGGATTTAGCAATCATCATGATAATGACAATGTTTAATATGATTAAAATTGAGAATGGAAATTGGGAATGTGCCAAAGAGACAATATATATAAATTCTATCAAGTAGTTTTCAAAACCTACACACAAATTCATGGTTTATGCATCATATGCTACTCAAAAGAATAAACTGCTGCCCAACACAGCTATATGTCTTGTCTTTGAGGCCTAATTATAAAGTCAAACAACTGAGCTCACATGACATTTGAAGACAAGACAAAAAACAGTCTTTGTTACCTTTAAGAATATGTGCCTCTTTGGAAACTTCCTTTCCAGCATATATAACCCAGTTACCAGAGGACAAATCAATGTCCTTCACTTTATCTATATCCATTTCAAGTGGTGTTGGTATTACATCCTTCCCAGGTTTCTTTAGGTCTTCAATTTTATTTTTAATGAATCTCTCCTGGGGTGTCCATGGATTATACTTATCTAATCTCAAAGTTCCGTTATCTAATTTATACGAAAACCGTTTCCATTTTCCCTCTTCGTCAAAGGACTGCACATATTGTAAATCATCATGACTAGTACATTTTAACACTCTAGGTTTGAGGTTTTCTGATGTGATATACCAATTTGGCATAAGGTCAGACCTTGCAACTGAATAATACTGAGCTTTGAACATAACTTCTAACGTCTCATTTTTACCGAGTGGTTTGAAAGTTTTGATAGGTTCAAGTGTAAACAAACACCCATTGATATGTCTGAATTTGATCCCTGAGGCGACAATAATAGCTTCTTCATCTGGAAGAATGGGAGGTTCTATCATTCGTATGTGACAAAAATAAATAGCCCATTTCTTCTCATGATCTAATATGACGGAACTACAGTTTTTAAAAACAATATTGGCTGTGTATGTCAGCTTCCCATCCTCAAGATTGTCCAGAACACTGTATTTTATGTCCAACTTTTCAGCTACTTCGTCAAGCTCTTGTTGGTTCATCTTTTTTGTATGCAACAAAAGGTCTACAAAAGCAAAAAGCAATAAATATAAGTTAATGATTTAGTCATGTTAGTACATATATCAAGTATATATTTCAGATAATAATAAAAAAAACAAGAGCTGTCAGAATGACAATCATGACAGTAATTAAAACCGGATTTTTAACATTTATTTGTGTCCTGGAATTTATCAATATCACAAGGACCAAAACTCCTAAATAGTAAAAGTTACAATCATCAATATCAAACTGGACCTCCATTTTGTTAACAGTATCAACGTTTTAAAATTTGAAAAACTTTGGTTGAATGGTTCAGGAGTAAATGCAAAGACATGACTGACAACCTCCATTTTATAACCAGTCAGGGGACTTACTGAAATAAGTGATTTTTAAATCACTTATTTGAGTAGCAAATTAGAAGTTTTGTCTCAAATTGTGATTTTGTAGTTTTACCAAAATTTCAAACACATAGGTTGAAATAATATCTGTTCATTAGTAAAATTGAAAAGAAATGAATTTTTTGCTTCTTTTAAGTAGCAAGGTTTATGCTTTTGTAGCTGCAAATTCTATTTTAGTTGAAAAAATGCTGTAATAATGGCTTTACATAATGAACTGATACTTTCTTTACTGATTTTTCCCAGCAGTGGGAGTATTTTTCTAGTAAAGTTCAAGGTTTCATCTTTCCGATTATGTAATAAAATTCTACTGTTCGGGGGTGTTGAAATTAGTGGGGTTATTAAAATAATGATACTTAAAGAAGTAATTTTTGGAAAGGAAATTGAGGTATGATACTTAAACAAGTGATTTTTATGTCATTATCCTAGATTCAGTACAAGGTCATCACCTGAGATGACCTGGTCATCCTAGACAACACAGATGTTGGTTCTGATAAGTTTAGAAACATAATTAGTCCCTGGATCATTAGTATTCTATATTTAAAGCTACAGTAAAACTAAATCACTTCTTCTAGTGATTATTTTGTACTACTTAAATAGGTGATTATTAAAGAAAGACAACTCTTAATTCCAACCTTTATGGAAATAATGTTACTTGAATCAGTGATTTAGAAAATTACTCATTTAAGTAAGTCCCCTGACTGTTAACAGTATTAACATATTAAAATTTTAAAGCTTTATTTAAATGGTTCATGAGCAAATGCACAGACAACTTTTGGCTGCCGCCCGCCACCTGTCCTCTCAACTGCTCGCAGTACATCTTCAAAACAATAACAAATTTTTACTTCCAGGTAAAAATGTGAAGTGAGCTACTGTTCAACGAGGATACTCAATCTCAAGTATTCAGTGAACAGAAAGTTGAAGAGTGATGGATGTGAAAACTTATATGCATTTTGTACATTAAAGTTATAGCGTACTCACATGGAGCTCAATACCAAATTTTATAAAATAAATGAAAACAACATGCAATACATTTCAAGAATCTGATGCGTTCTTCTGGATTTACCTTCATCAGGAATGCTCAAAGCCAAATATTTGAAAGCCAAGGATGTATGAGAGTGGTAAAGAGGGTACCTTAATGACAAATAACGGTAAATACTCTAGTAAAATAACGTTAAAATGTCAGACAAAATACCATTCGGACAGACAGAACTTTCAAGATTTTTTAGTTAAATATAGAGTAGAAAAGTTCAAATTTCTGTTTCGGTCAAACAAACTTTAAATCAGTTTGGCACAGACATGACAGACTATTCAACCAGCAGAAGTATCGACTCAGTGTTGTAAAAAAATTAAAACAACAGGTAAAACATTTCATCCGCCTGAAGCGCTTTTCTGATTTTAAAATGTACCTTCATCATCAGTGATCATGTTCATCAGGAACACAGTATATGTAACTCTTACAACTTACAGTAATTAAACTTTCTGGTTAATAATTGATTAAGTAATCAATGGTTGTAGTAGTTTCAATTACAATCAGTCAGTGGTACACAAATTAATTTTAGACTACTTTTAACTAAAGGAGAAGGAGCATTAAGGCCTGGTTTTGGCCCAAGAAAATAAAATTTTTGATAACTATATCAAATTGGCACACAATGTTCAGAAGTGTATAGGGTCAAGAAATATAAATGAAAAACATTAAGATTTTTAACTAATGACATCACAATTATGTCAAAATATGTACTGTTTTCACAAAAAACGATGAAAAATACAGAATTTATGCAGTTTTCTATTTTTATTTCCATTGCAAAAACATCATGCACAGCCAAGAAACAACAAAATAATTTAACAAAAGCTTTATTATAACTATAATCTCACCAAATACAATGAAATATAAAGTTGTTTCTTTGGTGCACACATACTTTTTCAATCTAGAATATACTTAAAAATTTGATAAAAAAACGAGGAAAATCACAAAATTTTTAGAAAAATTCAAATTAAGTCATGATTTGTTGCCATGGTAACTTGTTCAATGACAAATTTGTTTTGTTTTTATGACTAGCTTGTACATTTTGTACCTTAGTCAAGTTTTAAGTTTTCAGTAATTTAAAAATACATGTGTGTATGTACAACATGTACAATAACTTTTAAATTTGCATTAATTTTTGGGCCAAAAAAAAAATGAAATAAGGGCCTTATCATGCTTTATATTGCCCCATACTCCCTCTAAAATATATTCATATGACAACTTTCCTTAACCATTGATCATGTTTGTTTATGGTAATCTACTGTGATGCTAAAATTCAAATATTTTTTCATTCTTTTTCTTAGTCTTATAACATGTTAACATTCTTAACTTAAGGTTTATGTACATTTAGACCCTTTGGCTAATATAGAGCTCTGTGATTTTACCTCAAATTTACTCAGAGTGCTGACAATATTAGTTTTAATCAGAATTTATAAATGTAGTTCAATATCATTTTTCTCATATTTTGCCAAAGTCTAAATATATATTCTTTAGTTGATGTGATTTAACATGTTTAATCATTTATTTGATTATTGTGGCTTCAACATGTTCAAGGGCAATATACAGGTGATTGGTAAAGCTGTGAAATTTGTTAATTATTGTTATCATGATTGTTGACCATGTTGACATCTATTTGAATATTTCCCATTAAAGTTAATTGAATGAGATTAAGATATTGTCAGGGGGTGTGTTTCGTTGGTTCCCATTCTTTAAAAATCACTATTCTTTCTTTTCCCACATGCAAATAACAGGTTTTGATAAATAATTTGTTTTTATAACAATATTAGGTTAATTACAAAGGAGTAGGTCCGGCAAGGGCCGATTTCGGCCTCAATTTTCAAGTTCATCTAACGAAAGATTTTAGACACTTTCTAAACATTTAAGTGTCTATTTCAATTGATTTAATTCGTTAATGTGGAAGATTTTAACTTAATAAGTCATTTAAAAAGCCCCAATTCAAGCTTAAATATGAAAAATCTATCAAATATGCCAAAAATCGTCACTTTTCAGATGGTTTTTGTCAAAAATGAAAGTGGCCGCATCCGTGTTCATCCTCAATCTTTATATATATTATGTATTATCATAAAATACAACTTGCATTTCAATATTATGAATGAACACGAATGCGGCCACTTTCATTTCAGACGGAAACCGTCTAAAATTTAACTAAAATGCTACAATTGTGAAGATTTCAGTAATTTAGCACGACTTAATGATGCTAGTACCCGATATACATGTATGTGCGTTGTGTTGTCAAAAACAGCCCATATTTATGTAGCAGAAGCATTCTACTTTGCAATGAATATCTAAACGATTACATTTTCACAATTTTCTAAAACTGCTATATTTTGAGGCCAAAAAGGGGTCTTACTGAACCTACTCCTTTAAACTTAAAATTTACCTGTATCATGTGTATTTAAAAAAAAACCACAACATATTTCTTACACCTATTAAATACATGTACATGATGTATATTAGTTATAATAAAAAATAATATTACACTTTTTATGTGAAAAAGCATGTCTTTTTTAATTTCTTCTAAGAATTACCTCAATATAAAGAATAAGGCAGATAAATATGGAATAAATGAACCAGTTACCTTTCTGCTTTCAGAGTCATGTCACCAGTATATCATAATGACACATGTTCTCTTGATAGACACAGCCCAACATGTGCAGTTAATTCATAAAATCATAATTGGAAACTTTTGTAAAAAAAATTTGGTTGCTTATATAGGGAATCACTGAAGCGTGACGAGATCGGTCCCCCTCTTGAGCAGCCAGTGGGCCCCCACTTATGAAATTTCTGGATCAGTCCCCGTCTAGATAATACACCTTATCGCTATTTGTCCGCCATTGCTGGAAATCACACAGGTTCCCGTAAAATTTTGACGTCATAAAACAAAATATCTGACAGCACAATGGAAAAGTGATTGTTGTTTAGGTCAAAAGTTCAAGCGGCCGGGTCAGCTGGGATTAGCGATAAGGTGTATTATTATCTGGGGAGAAAAAAGTCAGTTTGATGCCATGATGCTTGATGGCCCTCGTCAAGGTTTTTGGTGATCAAAGTCATATCACCTATACATTCTATCAACTGAGGTTTTAATTCGTTTCTTTCGGAATCAATGACGGAATTGGCAAACTTCTCGATGCTGCATGTCCCCCTTTAGCTGCGGAACCGTAGCTCTTAGGTCCTTATGCTATTTTGACTATTTGCGGACCATAGAGCTACGGATTTTTTATATTTCAAAACGTTCGGAATTGCGAATAGTCAAAAAATAGCATAAATTATGACCTAAGAGCTACGGTTCCGCAGCTAGTCCCCCTTTTCCCCTACGTATTTATTCATTATTACATTAAATTATTGTGACAACCAGGGTAGGGATAAACAAACAGCTTCGTTGGATATAATAAAGGTTATTATTTGTAGAATACAAATATCCCAAAAAATGTTTGTCAATACCTTATTAATCCAAAAAATAAACTTTCATTTCTCACATTTCTGTATCAAAGGGGACATAACCACTGATAACCACAAAACTCGAGGTGCGCTTGATTTGCACTGTATGATGTCTTTATTTGACAACCTATATTTTATAAGCATTATTTAATTATAAAAAAAAACCTTTTACATCTTAGTTATTAATTTTTGCATAACAACCAAAACAAAGACTTTTTTCAATTTTAATTCTAGTTCTTGTAAAGATGAGACAAAACATTCCAATCGAACAAAATGAACGTTCGGGTTGAAATAACGTGTCTAGCTGTTTCTCAACTTGTATGAAAAAAGAACGAGGGTGTACGAACAAAGTTATTTATTGACGACAACATGGCGATGTAAACCGAAAGTGTATTTTAGCCGATTTAAAATGTAAGACATACATAATATGATAGGTTTTACCTGTGAAAGAGGAAGAGGTCCTTACAAAAAATTATACAAATTATTTTCAAAATTGTCAGTTTATTGATACATTGTAAAGGCATCATTTGATAATTAATTTACAATTAACAAAAATTGACAAAAAAAATACACCTTATCAGTATTTGGAAAACTGCACCACTTAAACTTTGTTGACCTTTTCACGTCATATATACAATATAATTGTACGACAAATATAAATTGAGGTTCCACCACTACAAAAAGTTTGTTATTTCTCCTCTCGAGACAGTTCATTTTTAATATTATACATTGTACTTTAATAATCATAATATGAGGCAGGCATTACCTGTGAATGGGGACGAAGTCTGAATTATTTTCCTTTTTTTCAAACATGTTGATAAACGGAAATACCGTTACGTTTCCGGTATTGGTTCTGTTGTTAGGGATTTAATTGTGACGTTATTTAAGTTATGACGTCATATTCAATGTAAACAAAGAAACGCTGTTATCAGGTAACGTTTTTTCATATCAAACAATTATTAAAAATGATTGGGTGTTGAATTCCTTCCTATATTTATTGATATGTTGATAAATATACATTTTATTCAAAGTCTCATGCCAACAAGACCGGAACAGGAAGCAACAAGACCGGAACAGGAAGTAGATCTGAAAAAAAGTTAACGATTTTGAGTTCATTAGTAGAATGAAAAATTCGGGAAAATTTTCCCGATTTAAAAAAAAAAAAAAATTTTTATTGATTTTTCTACCGTAATTAAGCATAATCAGATAATAGACTACTTTTGAGTTTGATGCATCTCCGTCAAAAACTCTGGTTTTAGTGAACATCATTCATGCGTTTAGGGGCATCATCACTTCCCTTCCTATGTTGAGCTAGTGGTTGGAAAACTATAATGCTATATTGCACAAATTATTTGGCAAATTAAATTATCCTAATTGACAATCAGCACTGCTGTCATTAGGGAATTGTGACTAATTATATACAAGTACTTACAAAACAAACATTTCTTATTTCTCCTGCACAATGACGATCACTAAGACACTTGATGTATGTTAATAGTGCAGGAATACAGGTGATCCCCTCTATCTGGTAATTGATGTCATAAAGGCACACATAATTTACGAGTTTTTTTCTGGTGATGGATGAACTCGAAAGTGGTCTATTAGCATGATTAGTGGATGGTGGGCTCTCTGCCAAAAAATCCACCGCTGTCTGTTTGAAATAGGGGATGAAACATGAAGGACTCATGATATTTTTTATTTTTGCGTTTGTGACTTGAATGGTATGCCAATCAACTTTGAGCAAAGTACAAGTATGCAGCTGAGCTACATTTGTAAGTCTAGTCAGAATGGGGCATGTAGTGAGAGTACCACGCTCTCAGCATGTTTACATGCATATGGTTAATAGCACCTGCAACAACTTGTTTGTTGCCTATTGCAAGGCAAAATTTCTGTCCCTATCAAACATACCTGATCAAAAATCTGAAATAAGAAGGGCAAAATATCAAACTCTATACAAATTGCTATTTTGCCAGAGCCAGAAAATATGGTTTGCCTTCACTGTGACAGCCTCTTGTTACACATTGTGACTTGGATGCAAAGTTGTCTCTCATTGGCATTTATCATGTTTATACATGTACCACATCTTAGTATTTCTATGTACATGATTTACATAGAATTCACAATATAAAGTCATATACACATGATACATGTACTTATTCCTTATATTTTACCCAAAGTCTTGAGATGAACAGTTTCATTTTGACAGCTAAATTGCTGCCCTTGGGTAGTAAATACATTTACTACTCAACCATATGCACTTGAGCTAGGGAAGTACTTTTCTAGCTCAATCGGTTAAACCTTTGTATTGTAACACAGATGTCCCAGGTTCCAGTGGTGGATTATACACTTGTACACAGACATTGTGATTTCTGGTTACAAATATATTGGTTTTATACTCTATACATGCTTTATGGGCCAGGGCAGGCCTAGGAAAAGTAATAAGTTTGGTAAATATTTCTTTTAAAACATTTTTTTGGGGAATAAACATGACCCATTCTGTCATGACTAAATTTGGAAATTATTGTGTGATTTTTATTATTGTGATTCAACAGAGTTGTAAACACAATAGATTAACATGATTAAACTCTCATTTTAAAATATTATTTATGAATTAAACATGTTTACAGTATTTTTCTCAAAATCTTAAAAATCATTTAAGTTTAAAAGGACAAAATCACAATACATATAATAAATACATGCAATAATTTCCGAATTAACCATAAACCAAAGGACAAAGACTGGAACAATATTAATTAGCTTTTATTTCATATCTATTCTTACCATGTACATGATGTATATGATAGCCAATTATTATTTAAATTTATAATTTAGTGGTTCATTTTTAAAAGGAATTTAAAACTATCTGACAAACTGTTAAAGAAGCTACATTAACTAAACCTTAATCTTGTTATATCCTGATATACTCTCACTCCTGCCAGCTTACCTCGCAATAAGAGTCATGTAGTACGAATTAAGTTATCAAGTCTAAAAGGTGCAGGATTCTGAGATGGTTCATTAAGTCAGCATATAGTAGTCAACAAAAAATCAGTGGGGAATCAGTAATGATACAACTATAGTTTTCAAGTTCAACATTGTACCTTTTATAATACATTTATGGAGCCTTGTGGGTACACAAGTTTTAAAAAAATTTAAAAAAAAAATTGTCGCAATTTTTATTTATGACACTATTAGTTGTTACCTAATGACAGACATGGTCAAAAATTAACCACAAAAAAATCAATTTTATTTATTTTGGGGGTTGTGGTCCTTACAGTTTAGGAATTAGGGGCCTAATAAGCATTTTTCAAGTTGCCAGTCAATATCTTGTGGAACTTTGTATGGGCAAAAAAGATGGATCTCTCTAAAATTTTACCACAAGGTTCCATACAAGAAAAGCATGGTATGGATTGGCTTTGGGGGGTAATGGCTCAAACCATTTAGGAATTAGGGGCAAAAAAGGGGAAAAACAAGGATGTCCTGCTTAATTGGGGAGGGGGGGGGGGGGGGGGGAGTAAAAAAGGAATTGTAGTGGGGACAATTTTTCTTAAGATTCAAATTAAAAAGAAAATTTCTTAAAATATTTTTTTTTGCCAAAAAAAAGGGTAGGGTGGAGTGTAAAAAATATTTTGGTGGGGGATTTTTTTTGGGGGGAGGGTCAATTCTAAACAGCATGGTGTATTGCACAAAAGCAAAAAAAAAAGGAGGGGTAATTTTTTTTTTTTTTGAGGGGGGTGGTAGGGGTCAATTAGCAAAAGCATGGTGTATTGCACAATAGCAAAAAATAGAATATAAATTCAAGTCATATAACTAATTCTAAGTTCTACAGTTATTCTGTGTCAGAATGCTATTATGTTTCAAATGTTAAATTACAATCCAAATTCAGAACTGTATCAAGCGTGAATTTATTGTGTCAATTTTTGCCCCAACTGTTGAGGGTTGGACCTCTGGGGTCTTATCCAGCTGCACTTGTCAAAGTAATTTATTGCATTATGTGATTGTTAAGCAGATGGAAGATTAATGAATAATTAGTCATGACAGTTTCAAGAAATGCTTTAAAGGAATAATACTGTCAAATTTAAAACTAAGGTTTGATTTCCCCCCTTAATTTATCACTGTCGCAATTTTTCTCAATTAAAGTAAAAAAAATGAAAAAAATGTTTGAATTCATTATTGTTTACTGATGTGTAAATTGTAAACTGTTAAAGAAAGTTGAACATAATCATGATAATCATGATAACCAAACTTGTCATCTGTTTTTTTCAATTAATTATTTTGTTGTAAATATATAACATAGAATGATAGATATAGGACATGTAGGAAGATGTGGTGTGAGTGCCAATGAGACAACTCTCCATCCAAATAACAATTTATAAAAGTAAACAATTATAGGTCAATTTATGGCCTTCAACATGGAGCCTTGGCTCACACCGAAGAACAAGCTATAAAGGGCCCCAAAATTACTAGTGTAAAGCCATTCAAACGGGAAAACCAAGGGTCTAATCTACATTGTATATAAAAAACAAGAAAAGAGAAACACGTATAAATTACATAAACGAACGGCAACTACTGTACATCAGATTCCTGACTTAGGACAGGCGCAAACATTTGCAGCAGGATTAAACGTTTTAATGGTACCAAACCTTCTCCATTTTTCTGAAACAATAGCATAACATCACAACATAGAAAAAACACATGAGTCTTTGAACCACTGCAATTTGACTACAGTACATCTGTACCTCTAAGACTTTGAAAGTAAATAAAAGTTGTTCATGTTGTTATATAGTACACATGATACATGCTGTCAGCAAGTATACATGGAATTTAAATATTAATAAAAATCCTTATGGCAAATAAACATTACAAGTGTTTGAATAAATATTTTTATTACGTTACTATTTAATTACATCATTGTTCATTTTGTACATCGGATCAATAAAACAATTCAAGTTTTTATATGAATATATTTAGGTGTTTGAAACAACATATATGACATGTATGAACACATGAAGAACAATAAATGGGGCATGTTGAAAGAGGGGGGGAGGGGGGGGCCTTTTTTGGGACATCTTGATCGGTTGGTTTTTAGCTCGAGATTTCAGGATTGATCCTTTTGGGATCTGGGAATTCTTTTACGAATTTCGGGATATCAGGATTTAAATTTCTTTTAATTTGGGACCTCTGAATTTCATGTTTTTAAGCCCAGAATTTGGGGATCAGGACCCCTAAGACCCCTCCCCTGTTGAAATATAGCTGCATATTACATGTATTATATTATTTTATTTGTGCAGATGCTTTGCAAATTCTCAAAAAATATCACAAGGACAATGTAGGAACTAAGAGCTAAGGTTCCACACCTAGTTTATATAAATGCTCATGAGTAATTTATTCAGTATGAAAGATTGATTAATCACCTAATTATATTTTTTTAACTTGATGAAATATTGGATTAACACCTACATTTTTTTTTAATATGTTGATCAATTGAACAATTAAATTATCACCTAATAATTCTTTTTTAAGAAGCATGTTGTTGAAAATTAGGCTTATTGTTCAAAGAACATAACTGTTAATTATTACCATATGCATGGTTACGTAAATTAAGTTTCAGTGAAGACATAGTTTCATCTGGTCATTTGTTTTTAATTGCGTAAACCCCTGAGGGTTTACGCAGTATATATTGGACGAGTGATGTAGTCTTTCGGAACACCGGATGTTAGTCGGAAAACACTTCTGGTCTTTCTATGACCACCTTTCAAATACATGCGCAATAGCTATAACCACCTTTCAAATGCATGCGCAATAGCTTACAAATCTGTTGAATATGCATTAGCATCTTAAGTTGCTATAGAGATATTTTACGTATGATCTGAAATTTATTATGATATAATATTTTCTTGCACACGATTACAAGCTGCTAATATTAACCTACATGCGTAGTATTTCAATTAGTCAAACGATGTAACCAGCTGTGTTTAGATATGAGATAAGATTTCATGTAAACAATGCGCTTTATATTCTGAACGAGAATAATTAAAAATAAAATCTTTAGAAAGAGTTTTAGTAGCATTTTATTTTAGATTTTACGTTTAGTGAAGATGTACATGTTATAAAAAGCAAGCTATTTATTTTTTTATACTGAAATTAAAGGGAAGTCTTTCTTGCATATGATTAAATTACAGTTATTTTTTTTGGTTAAAAATTGCAACTTTAATAAAAAAAAAAATGGTTATTAAAAATAAAACTAAATAGATATTGAATATGAAAAAATAAAATATTTTGAACGAGAACAATTAAAAATAATATCTTTAAAAAAAGTATTAGCACTTTTTGAAATTTTACGTCTAGGATAGACCAAGGACATGGAAATATAATCATAAATACGTGCCTCAAATAGGTGTAAAAACGAGGATTTAAAAAAAAAATCGTTTATTGAAAATAACGTTAAAATTAATTATGAAAGTTATGTCCGTATTTATTTTCATTAATATTGCAAATTTAAAGTTATTTTCTTTGTTTCAATATTGCAACATTATTTACTTTTTTTAATAACCTCTGAATCCTTTTCGTCATTAAAATGCGACTGATAAGTATAGATATTCAATATGAAGGGGGAAAAAATAACCGTGACTGAAATCTAAATCTAAATGTAAAAATACACATTTGACCATGCAGATGTAAGAAATGATACTTCAAGCAATGAAACAACGAATTAAATGTGCCACTTTAATTACGACTGATAATCTAAAAATGAATCATGCATGCATTTTTAGCAGACTTAACCAGGTCGGCGATAAGATATCGAATATAAAAAAAAGAAGATATCAGGTTTGGTGTCAATGAGACAACTATCTGCAAGAAACCAAAATAACACAGAAATACAAACTATGGGTCACCGTACGGCCTTCAACAACAGGCAAAGCACGTACCGCATAGTCGGCTATAAAAGGCCTCGAAATGACAATGTAAAACAATCAGTCAAAAAAGAAAATTAACAAAGTCCGTATCATCGTATGCGTAACTTACCTGCTCACCAGAGGAACTTTACGCAAGCGTTTAAACACGCGTTCCATAAGTTTGAAGTACGTCGAAATGCAAAGGTATACGCTTGGTGAACGCTTTTAATTCAGGAAAATTTTAATGGAACATAAAAAAAATCATTCAGCTCAAGCGTTTGTCAAACGTATATACATGTACCTGTAAACTGCACGCACATAATATACACGCTACACGAGCGTTGAAAACGCTACAGATAAGTTTTAGACACGTTAAGGGCACATTGCATACAAAAATACTCGTCGCCTTAAAGCTTTCATTTAGGAAAAGAAGTCCGATACGGGTGAAACTTCATCAAACCTATAGAAGATATTACACCCTCTCTAACCATACAACATGGGACTAGACATAGAAGTACAGGAACTACTCACATTAGTTTGAGCTGTACAAGATCTACAAAAATATCCCGCCTGCCTCAAAGGTGCATATAGGATCGACCATGGTCCAGCACTAATGATACAAATACCAACCAGAGTTACAATGACGTGGTAGTAAGTCTTTAAAGGCCACCGAGCGGCCTCCAAAAATGAAAAAAAACTACTATTTAGTCGGCTATTAAATGCCCCGACCATTAAGATTTAAAAACAAAAATCAAACAAAACTAAACAGCCTTATTGATAACAAAATAATTTACGAAAACAACTTGACCGACATGAATTATGAACAACAACCACTGTACTACATGTTTCTGGCTTTAGAATGGACATCGGCACATAAACAATGTGGTGGCCATAAACCCAACCCTCCCAAATGAACCAAACCTTAAGGACAACACATCGCAAGAAAAAACTGTAAAATATCAGTTGCAATTCGCGTCCCTAAAATTATGGGTATGGTGCACAATAATCACTTACATAAAAACAATAGACACAAATCACTGAAATAATCGCACTTACCGAAAGCTATTTCAAAGCTAGTGAACATGTAGACGAACCAGTGGACATAGACGGACTGGTAAACATGTAAACAGACGGGCGAATGTGACAGACTTATTGACAAACATTCACATATAGACAGACCTGCAGTTGGGAATGTAGGAAGACCAGGAGAAACGCTAAGGTACGCTTTACGCACACCCAATACACGCTTTAAGCTCGTTGTGCACACTATACAGATATGATTGACAGGTTGAATGCATCAAAATTACTAGCGTTTTGGTAGCGTGCATGATTTTTTTTTACCTCGGCCGACGTACGTCGGATCTATAGGTTGATGTGTGAAGCCGGTATTACATTATTTAAACCACTAAACAGGCAATGTCAGTTTCTCATTCTTATGCACAACAAAAGTAATATAAGACAATATATCTTTATTAAACAATTATCTAATATATATATAATGCCAAACAAGCATTTGGGTTTACGATTGCATTTCTTTTTTTAAAGAAAGCAACTTGTTTTATTCATTGTGATATTTTGAATTATATTCTTGAGTGAAATGCCAGATTTGATCATTGTTGATTGGTTAATGCAAGGGTTATAATTTACTCTATCCCATGGGTCAGCAGGAGACAATTTTTGAATGTCACCCTCTCATGCAGGTTAATAAAAAAATTGATCATAGAACAATGAGTTTAATTAATAATTTTAAAGAAGTGCCCAAGTTCTACATTTTGACCTCATACCTTTTTCATAGACTAAAAATAAAATAAAAAAATACATCTTGCTTCATTATGTTCATTTTTGTTCTTTTTCTTTTATTGGTAATGTTTGATATGTACATGACATCATAATAAAGTATTTCAATTTAAAATTTAAAAGACAATACATATATATCATTATATGTAAGTATGAATTATAATTGAAAATTCAGTATAATAAATTATATAACACATAGCTTTGACTCAGTTAACAATGTTTTCTCAGGGTAACAATCTGCTAGATATCACAGGACACCCACTTAGCATCGTAGCAATATATAATTTATATAGTATAGCCATTAAATTAAGGTGGTACCTAACACTACAGGGAGATAACTCTGTAAAATCAGCTAAACGTTTTAACTACGTTGCGTTGTTAAAAGAATATTAAGCTTCTCAATGATCAAAATAAGTGTTTGTCAAACTGCTATATAACCAGTGTAATTTTTCTGATAAAACAGTTGGTTCAAATTTTTTGAAATTTTTATATTTTTGTCAAAGGGTCAAAGTAAATACTTTGTCAAAATTTTAAACAAATTAAACAAGCCAAATTAATTTTAGTTAAAGTGTTGGGTTCCAACTTTAATGCTAATTTGAAATTTAAAAGGTGTCTTATCCAATCTAGACTACTCTTTATTTTGCTTTGACATTTAACTTTGATTTAGGAAGATATTTTCAATTTGAACTTCCCAAACTTGCCTATACATGCTATATCAAGTTATGTTAAAACATACATCTTAAGAAATTCTATAGCTTCATTTGCATAATTTTCCCACATCCAACATCTGCAATGAATTTTTTATCTCAAAACATTTTGAGTTATTGATTGTATTATGATATATATATGGCATTTAGGTTGTTCTCACTTCTAAGACATATTCTACTAATAGATATTTAAAAAAACTCTGTTGTGACATGGTCATTGCTAAATATAAAAATGTTGGATTATTTTCCCTGTTTTTATTTAAAAAGGATTTTAAAGAGAATAGGATGTTCCCAACACTAATCCAAGTTCAATTTCTTATGCATGAATTTTTTACTTACAATTAATGAAACTTAAAATTATTTGAATATATTATAAAACTTAAATCACACAAGACACGGGTTTTTAAGGGAAGAATTAATTATGTAAAATTATTGAATGATATCTGTAGAATGAATATATTACATGTATTATGTAAGTTACATATATACTTTCTTTTATAAACAAAGAAAATAAAATGGAAAAATTTTACACGAGTTTTACACAAGTTTTCTTGTCCAGTCTGTTAAATCATTATTAGCAAGAAGCAGAAAGTTGCAAAGTAAGTCATTTTTATGTTGCATGTATTGATTGATTTATTTGAAAATATTTTGTTTACAAAACTTTTTTGTTTAAAAATGTTTGCTTAAACAATGGACTGTTTTGTCCAGGCATTAATTTACCTAGGATATATACCAAGTACTACAAAATAAAATGAAACAAAATACTTTGATATTGTCTCTGTTTTACATTATTTTCGTAAATTTTCTGTTCATGACTTAAAAATCGGTTTCAACCTAATTGATTCTACCTAGGAAACAATTTCCGTTCAATCTTTGCCTGATGCTTGTAATTTATAAACCTATAGTCTGATAATGTGGGAAAGTGACATTTGGATCTTCTTGATATTAATCTGAAAGTGTCATATTCTATTGATCTTAGATTCTATGCTGATAAATTTAATCTCTTTAATGCAGTTTAATGTGAAAGTATGTGTCTCTAAATTAATGTTTTGTTAACCCATTAGTCAGTACTAATAGTCTAACACATGTGAATATATGAAAATAGAAGGACATAGGACAAAGGAGTAGGTCCAGTAAGACCCCTTTTTGGCCCTAAAATATAGCAGTTTTACAAAATTATTAAAATGTAAACTTCTAGCTATATATAGTTATTTATTGGAAAGTAGAATAATTATGCTACATAAATATGGGCTCACTGTTTTTGACAATACAATGCACATATATCGGGTACTAGCGTCATTAAGTCATGCTAAATTACTGAAATCTTCACAATTTTAGTATTTTTAATTAGTTAAATTATAGACGTTTTCCGTCTTAAATGAAAGTGGCCGCTTTTGTGTTCATTCTTAATATTGAAATATTAGTTGTATTTGATGATAATACATAACATATATAAAGGTGATGGATGAACATGGATGTGGCCACTTTCATTTTTAGCAAAAACCATCTGAAAAGTGACATTTTTTGCGGTCGTATATTGGTATCACGTCATTGTCGTCATCATCAGCGTCGTCCGTAGACGGATGGTTTCCGGATAATAACTTTAGTATAAGTAAATAGAAATCAATAAAATTAAAACACAATGTTTATTACCACAAAAGGAAGCTTGGGATTGATTTGGGGGTTAGGACCCAAAACAAGCATTTATCTAGTGTCAGTACAAAAAGTTGTGTATACTATAAGTATTTCAATTGTTCTGAAATTGTACCACAATGATTTATACCATAAGTAGAAGGTTGGGATATATTTTGTGGGTTATGGGGCAAACAGTCTAGGAATAAACATGATAAAGGGCCTTAAACAAGCATTTTTGTTGTAAATAAGACAATAAATTGGAGTTTTCTTTCTTTGTCCAGAATGGTTGTTGAATCACCTAAAACCAATGCTTTATGAAATCTTCTTTGAAAATTGGAGTTATCTTTCTTTGTCCAGAATAGTAGTTGAATCAACTTAAATCAATGATATATACAATATACAATGCAATATTCACTTTACTACCAACTGATAGATTCTACAGTCTGCACCAAAAAGTTTTTCAACTACTAGTCTGAAGACAAATATTCTGATATTTTTTCTTCTTGGGCCAAACAAAGTTTTGCAAAAACGTACTAGTCAGAATGAAATTTTACTAGTCTCGGGCATCGGACTAGTGGCTAACAGTGCAGACTGTAGATTAAAGCAGTCTTTACCATTCAGTGATTACCATTCTAGGGTTATGCCTCTTTACAAGTGGAAAAAGATTTTTTTAGTTTCTGGTCTCTTTACTTAAGCATGTTAAGTTTGTCTCAACTGAATTTAATAACATGTGTATATAATTCTTATCATGCTTATTACCCATGTTACCTCTAAACTCAGTTTAAGTTCAATTTTTGGCAGCTTAACTTTTACAGTTCTTGAGTTATGTCCCTTTATAACATTATATGCTAGTGGGGGCATCATCAGTGTCCCTTTGAACTCTTTCCCCATTTATTTTTTTAGAAGTTACTATTAATTAATATAAATTTTAACCATGACTGTATGACATTTTATATCTTAATATTTTATGATGTATTTAAATGAGTAGTTATAGTTGCAAACTCCATTAGCGATGAATATACCTTTTTTCCGTATTAATAGAAAATAATGCAACCTACTTATCATGCTTGAAATCCCACTTACACCTTCTTGTGAATGAGTAGATGACTTAGATTAATGGTGAGGGTACTTTTACTTAAAAATAATTGAATAAATTTATGAATATTATTATAAGTATTATTACATGTATCTACCTGAGTTTACTTGTCAAAGAAATGTGCGCAATAGTAATCAAAAGCTGCACACAAACATAATGATTTTTGCGAGCAAATGTAATGGTTATGCACGCAAAAGTAATGCACCGTCTACTTAAACTTTTTGGAAGTGTTTGGGCAAACCAAAATATTTTTAAGTGTGGTCTCACCATTATTTGTTTTATCCAGAGAGTGATGTCATTCTAAATATGCTATGTCTTTTCTTTTCCAACTAATAATTGCGTTGACACATCAATATCAGAAATCATGCTGCTGAAGGACATTAAAAAATAATTTCTAAGACATTGTAATATTAGTAGCCATAGTACAAATAAACATCCTAGAAAGAAATGTTTTCCATTTTGTGGTCGTTTTTTTTCCCCATAAAATGTTGTTTTATATTGATTACATTGGTTTGTTTGCTTCGTGTAATAATCAATCTCAAATAAGTTATAGTCTGATTATAGTAGGTAATTATTTATAGCGAAGAATATATTTTGATACTGAGTTAAGGCTTCTCATAGAAAAAGTACATGTATCACATGTTTTATAGCCATTTTTCTGTACTAAATTGGCCTCTAAAGTATAATTACCTATTTGACTGCAGGACAAGAAACTAATGACCAATTAACAACAATATCTGTATTTTATTCCTTTACAAGAATTGGTCTCTCATATAGTACTAAACTTTCATGTACATGTAACTGTCTGATGCAAATTAAGTGAATACTTTGAGTGAGTAATTGCAAGAAAAGCATCAATAATTTAGTAGCAGCCAGGTATTTCAAAGCATTAACTTGTAGAGGAAAAACAATGATAGTTAATTAGGAAACCAAAGCTAACTTTTGATTTCGTAATAGAATTGATGCATTGGAAATTTTGTTTAATGATTCCATGTTACGGTAATAACTAATTTATTTCAAGTCAATCAATAATGTCTTGATTTGATGATTGATTTTTTGTTTATCCTCAGGTGAAGTTAGATCATTTTATCAGTATAACTTAGTGGACGACAAAACATCTCGCTATGGAACCGCATCCTGACGAACAATTTCATCCAGGGGATGAAGAATTAAACTGGTCAGAACAACATGAAAATCTCAAAGGTAACATTATATATAATTTATATACATCAAATATATATCTCATTAAGGATGTACACCTCTGAGGAGCCAAACATTTCTAGAATTAAACTTTTTTTCTTAACCTGATTTTTGGGTTCATAAGACTGTAACAAAATAATTGGTGAAGAAAAAATCATATGGTGGTGCACTTCTTTTTTTGCTACGGCCCTTTGAAAATGGCCAAATTTGATGATTTTCCCATTTTTCATCGATTTTTACCTATTTTTGGGCTATTATCGTGAAAAAAATCACAGTTCCACAATTAAACTTTTTTTCATACTTTCTATAAAGATGAAGTGGACCAATTTAAATTAATTTTACTTAAAAAAACTATAGGTAGGTGTTAATATAAGAAAGTTTTATCATATTTTGACGCTTTTTTGTGTAAAATTTACCATGCTGTCAATTTTCTATTTTTGTGATTTTTCTCAGTTTTAAGAACAAAGTGCATATTATTTCAACTTTTTTGTTATAAATGATTGAAAAAATACATATCTAAGAAATTTGAAAAGACCAAAATGATATGGGATGTACATGATTCTTGTAAAATCATTTTTTGTATCCCTCACCCATTTTCCTAAAATTTTGGCTAAAAATACTAACTTGATTGGTCGTAAAATTTGAAAACTAGATTACTCAAAAAACGTTCATTGTAAATACACAATTTTTTCACAGAGTTATGTTTGATTATAATATTTTTGAAATTCATTGATATTTTCCACTTGTATCACATGTTTTGGGAATAATTCAAGAACGAGATTTAAACGAGACTGAACGAGACTGAAAAGTCAGAGGAATACATCCTTAAATTAAAACTTAAATTTCAATCTTCATGATCTTTTTTACAAAATTAGAAAAAAAAAACTGTGAGAAGTTCAAAGGAATATGTATAATACATAATAATCTATATTTTCTGGTATCTGTTTAATTCAGTCCAAATCGTGTCTTTGGTGACTTAATCATAAATGTGTTCCTCAGTTTTGAAAGTTTTATTATGCTCCAGCTACAATTGTAGATAACACAGAGTTTTCAGGTTTCTGTCTGTCTGTGTTTTTTTCTGTTAGTTCATCATGATCATCACTTGTTAGGTTAAAATTTTTGATTACAAAAGTTTACCATAAATGTGTGGTCACATCCAAATGTCCCCATGATGCTCATATTCAATATTTATATGTGATTTAAATTTTTTTTTTTTTTTTTCAAATTACAATTATGACCCTGATTACAGGGTTCACTAGTACTTAACATAGAAGGTCTTCATGGAAAATGAAATCTTTCACAGGTCTAAGTTTTGGAATAGGAAAGTTTACCATAAAGTTTTGGTCCGATACTGATTTAAGCCCTTGACCAAGAAAAGTGGGGAGGGTTGAGATTTCAGTAGACAAGTTTAACCCCAACACATAACCATTTACCTGTCTCAACCAGAAAACTTATGAGTTGTTATCATATGTTATTTTTTAATGTTTTTTTTTTTTGTCATTTTGAGAATTGTTGATTTAAAAGGCACTTGATGTAGTATTCAATTTGTTTTCAAAACTTCTGGTTGTTCAATGTTGTTAGTCTTTGTCAATTGTGAAATGTTGCATGTTAAGATTCAATGGTTTTTCTTCTTCTATTTCAAGCTTATATACTGTTTTAACATGTTTAAGCATGATGATATATCTGAAACATGTTTATATTTTCATGTTAATATTTTTAACTTTTTAATTTTCTCAATGTCATAGTTTGGAACCTTTGCATTTGTTGAATAAGGTTTTCAATCAGAAAGACGTGTTTTTTGTCCATATTAAGGGAAAATCATTTCTTACTTTTAATACTTTGATACTTCAGATTTATATCAGTCAAAATACAGGTTTTGAATACCACTGACATGAAATAAATTTTCAAAATATGATTATAATGACAAGTCCCTTCCCACCTTAAACACCCAAAACATCCAAAAATACACATATTGGTTTAAATAATTGATGATTAATGTTGTCTATAAATGTTTTGATTTCTAATTTTTATGAAAATCCTCATCAAATATTTCTTAATTTGTAGGACAAAAGCCAAAAGGAAGATATAATAAATTTTCTGAGCATGCAAGAACCTTGATATCAACAGAGAAACAATGTGCTTTATTTTGTGGGGGAAAGAAATGTAAATATTGTACATGGGAGAACTGGACAGAAGACAAAACAGAAATTAAAGGACTCTACTCTAATTGGTTTGTTAATTTATTATCACATTCCTTTAGACAGCCAAGCTTTAAGCAGGCATGTGATTTTATTTTAGTTTTAATGATAAAAAATTCCTATGTTGTCAATGATAGAATTGTAGGATCTTCAGTCTTTTATGAAATATCTATTGTTGTGACATGTCTCTCTTTAAAGATAAATGTGTCATTAACAGATAAAAAAATTATTACTTCATATATGTACATGGAGTCCGACTATCTTAATTTTGCTATTAGGTCTGAGCTTAATAGTTCAAGGTTGAAACCCCATCAACAACTGTCAAGATAAGTCTGTCTTTCCATCCTTGTGTCTACCTTATATTTGATTCCATACTCATACTTAAGTTTGCTTCATGCAAATTTTATGATACTTTTTATATGGTACTCACACACAATGCTAAGAACCAAAACTCTCAAACACTTACTGACAGAGTTTCAAATTTGAGCAGTGAGTCATTTACATGTTTACCTCCTAGAGTTATGCCCCTTTAACTTGGAAAATTGAAAAATTTTGTTCTTCCGCACTTACTTAAGTTTTCGTCATCCAAATTTTATGATGAAATCATACACAAGATAAGAACTAAAACTCACATAGTTCGTTTAAGGGCAGTGAGTCACTTATGGTTCTAGAGTAATGTCCCTTTATAATTATGAAAATTGCAAATTATTTTTATTTCCACACTCTAACTTAATTTTTCCTCATCCAATTTTACCATGTTTACAAACTCATACACCATGCTGTGAACCACAACATAATTCTTACTTTGGCTGTGGGTCATTTACTGTTCTAAAATTAATCTCCCTGTTTATCTGGAAAAAAATGCAAAGGTTGAAAGGCATTAATGTTCTCAGAAACATTCTTCTTTTTTTCAGAATCTTGTATTTGTTGCGTATTTAACGAGTCTAGTTCAGTGTTTATATTATTGTCAGCATGATCCTATAATTCATCTTATTACATTTCAGGGTGACAGATAATATTTTAGCAATGGCAAGACCATCATCTAAAGCAATTAAAAAGTTTGAAATAATAAAACAGTTTCAAGAGTAAGATTAAACACTATTTTCCATGATATATCAATACTGTATAAAATATAATATGATATGGTTTGATTGCCTGTGGAACAGCTCCCCACCAGAAACCAAATGACTATATATATGTAACTTTAGCCTTTAACAGTGAGAAAGGAGTATGTTCAATAAGGTCCTAAAATGGCCCCTTTTTTTAGCGTAAATTTTAAATTCGGATTTTTAACCACCAATATCACAATAAATTATAGCTAATACATTGACTAGCTAGGATATAAACCATTTTGTTGAAAATTTTACGTTTCTGCGTTTCACTATGACGTCACAAGTTGTACTCATATTGATTTTTCACGAAAAAATCTATGAAAATGGGTAAATTTCCATAGATTATTGGACAGGAAACATAGAGCGCATACGTCGACAACAAAGATCTTTTAAAATAATGTTTGTGAAGACATTTCACATGTCTTATTTGAATCTTAAGCTTGTCGACGCCTGCGCTCTATGTTTCCTGGTCCTTTATTTGGTTGAAATCTAGCTGATTTTGTCAAATTTCACCAAAATCCCTTATCTTGACCTTTTTTGGATGTATAAATCAACGTGTTAGAATTAAACTTTGACAAAAATAGTTCTGTTTATCTTTCTAACATGTCTTTAAGGCAACGTAAAACATTTATTGTCTTGTAACTATGAACTTTATAATTGGGGCCAAATATGGCCCTTACCGAACTTACTCCTTTCTATAATGCATATTAACTATAAAAGGTCCAAAATGAAATATTGTAAAACAATTCAACAGAAAACTAAGCCTGATTTATGTAATAATCAACCAAAAAACAAACATACAGCAACAAATGACAACCACCAAATTATAGTTTCCTGACTTTGGACAGGAACATACAGAATTTTGTTGGTTTAAACATATTTGTCAGTGCAAAGCACTCTTTCTAGCCTGGACAGTACAACATAAGAACAAACTATAAAAATTAGTTGAAAACAGACTTTCTTAACATTTTATAATATCTTTTGTTATTGTATATTTACCTCATGTTACACATTTATATGTCTAGGAATTGCTTTGTAATGTATTTTAAAATCTTTGATTTGCATGTTTCGCCATGTTATTTTGCATTGAAGTGGACAACTTATATACTTATATTATATTTGAACAGGAAAGGTATAACCTCAGTGATTAGTATACAGAAACCAGGAGAACATGCAGATTGTGGATATGGTTTAGAGAAGAGTGGATTTACATATGATCCACAGATGTTCATGGAGAATGAAAGTAAGATTTCATGACAAGATTAGGTTTTCCCTTAAGATTTAAAGTTTCAAACTACCTTTGATAAGATTCAACTCTTTTACTTGATTATACAAATTTATGACGATTTAAGGCCTAGTATACGTTTTTTCATATTTTATATATGAGTACAATTTATTTTACGGAATCACAGGAAATATTTACATGTTTGAGGATTTATGGATATATAAGGAAGTTTCTTCAAAAACATAATACAGCAATTAGTTTTGATATACATTAATTGGAATGGGAAGATTTGTTTTATTATATATTATTTTTATTGTTTATTTCAGTATATTTTTACAATTTTGGCTGGTAAGTACATTATATATTTATGATATTTTATAATCCCTGAATAAGGGAGAGGAAGTCATTTTAAGACCTGTAATTATCTACATTTCTAGGTTTGCATTATAAGTTGAAAATTATGTTCATTTTGACAGCAGAAATTAAAAAGTATTCTCAATTTTGTAGCTAAATTGCTCAGATGAAAAAAAATGTAATTGGAAAAAAATATCATGGATAGTGTAAAGAATTTTGGAAGATATGAAATAAAAAAGGGAAAAATAAAGACAGCAATCAAACAAAACAGCAGAAACAGACAAAACATTTACAGTCATATTACATATTTTCATTACATTGTAAAAACTTCAAATTGAATATGTGACCTCATGTGAAATTGTTATTTTGAGTTCAATAGGTTTACAAAATGTGATTTATTTACAGGGATGATTATGGTGTAGCATCATTAAGTACAATACTGGATATGGTTAAAGTCATACAGTTTGCTGTCTCAGATGGCAAAGTTGCCATACATTGCCATGCTGGTCTTGGTAAGTTTTAGCACAAACCACATATTTTAATCATTGTTGTGTTTGAATTTGTTTCTTCTAAAATAAGGCAAAATTGCTATGCTGACCTTTACTATTCTAGCTTAAGTCAAAGTTGCCATGCTTGCCTTGATAAGGTTTAGCACATTTACTGTTCAGTGCCATGTTTAATTGTTAGTTCTGGCAAAATATAAGGTCATTCACTGCTATGCTTGACTTTTTTTCATAGGTTTTCATGAAATGCAAAGTTGTTACTCCTTGCAATATTCAAACTAGTAACTTTAAATTAAGTGTCTGTTACATCTAATGCTATATTTTTAGCTCACCTTGCCCGAAGGGCCAAGTGAGCTTTTCCCATCACTTTGCGTCCGTCGTCCGTCGTCGTCCGTCGTCTGTCGTCCGTCGTCGTCGTCGTCCGTCGTCGTTAACTTTTACAAAAATCTTCTCCTCTGAAACTACTGGGCCAAATTAAACCAAACTTGGCCACAATCATCATTGGGGTATCTAGTTTAAAAAATGTGTGGCGTGACCGGGCCAACCAACCAAGATGGCTGCCATGGCTAAAAATAGAACATAAGGGTAAAATGCAGTTTTTGGCTTATAACTCAAAAATAAAAGCATTTATAGCAAATCTGACATGGGGGTAAAATTGTTTATCAGGTCAAGATCAATCTGCCCTGCAATTTTCAGATGAATCTGACCACCCGTTGTTGGGTTGCTGCCCCTGAATTGGTAATTTTAAGGAAATTTTGCTGTTTTTGGTTATTATCTTGAATATTATTATAGATAGAGATAAACTGTAAACAGCAATAATGTTCAGCAAAGTAAGATTTACAAATAAGTCAACATGACCAAAATTGTCAGTTGACCCCTTTAGGAGTTATTGCCCTTTATAGTCAATTTTTAACCATTTTTCGTAAATCTTAGTAATCTTTTACAAAAATCTTCTCCTCTGAAACCACTGGGCCAAATTAAACCAAACTTGGCCACAATCATCATTGGGGTATCTAGTTTAAAAAATGTGTCCGGTGACCGGCCAACTAACCAAGATGGCCGCCACGCCTAAAAATAGAACATAGGGGTAAAATGCAGTTTTTGGCTTATAACTCAAAAACCAAAGCATTTAGAGCAAATCTGACATGGGGGTAAAAAATTTTATCGGGTCAACATCTATCTGCCCTGAAATTTTCAAATGAATCAGACAACCTGTTGTTGGGTTGCTGCCCCTGAATTGGTAATTTTAAGGAAATTTTGCTGTTTTTGGTTATTATCTTGAATATTATTATAGATAGAGATAAACTGTAAACAGCAATAATGTTCAGCAAAGTAGGATTTACAAATAAGTCAACATGACTGAAATGGTCAGTTGACCCCTTTAGGAGTTATTGCCCTTTATAGTCAATTTTGTACCATTTTTCGTAAATCTTAGTTATCTTTTACAAAAATCTTCTCCTGGGCCAAGTTCATTATAGATAGAGATAATTGTAAGCAGCAAGAATGTTCAGTAAAGAAAGATTTACAAACACATCACCATCACCAAAACACAATTTTGTCATGAATCCATCTGCGTCCTTTGTTTAATATTCACATAGACCAAGGTGAGCGACACAGGCTCTTTAGAGCCTCTAGTTTAAGTTTTTTATTTCTCAAAAAGAAAATGTTGCCATTTGTTTTCTTGATGAGCATGATCACACAGATGGAATTCATTGTCATAAAAAAAAAATTGATTACCTTGCTGAACTGGTCAAAGCATCATTCATAAATTTCTAAGTAATTAACATGATTAACTCAACAAATTCACAAATTCATAAATTCTTATAATTTTCTTGAAATGAAAATAACCAAGCTTTCATGAGAATATATTATTATTGATTTTCTGACTTGATCTTATTTTTAGGCAGAACTGGTGTCATTATTGCTTCCTATTTAGTGTTTACAAATAGAATTCCTGCTGATGATGCAATACAGTTTGTGAGATCAAAGAGGTGAGTCAATTTTAATCTCAATAATTAATGTGTATAATTTGAAAACATCACCCAATATAGAAAAATTTATAAGTGACTGTAGTTATCAAGGTTTGAATTTTGTAACTCAAATCAACAGAAAAACCTGAGAGATTCACAAAACTCTGAATAGAAGAAGGCCAAATGCAGGCACAGGGTTGTCATCTCTTGTTGTACATGCATGCTAATTGTTTCATACTTATCAAAATATGGGGAAAACACTCAGTAAAATTTCAAATCAGACTTTTGGTATGTTTACTATTTTTCCATGTTACTGGCGAAAAATTTCTAAATAAGGACTGTATATAAATAAAATTGAGAATGGAAATGGGGAATATGCCAAAGAGACAACAACCCGACCATAGAAAAAAAACAACAGCAGAAGGTCACCAACAGGTCTTCAATATAGCGAGAAATTCCCGCACCCGGAGGCGTCCTTCAGCTGGCCCCTAAACAAATATATGCTAGTTCAGTGATAATGAACGCCATACTAATTTCCAAATTGTACACAAGAAACTAAAATTAAAAATAATACAAGACTAACAAAGGCCAGAGGCTCCTGACTTCGGACAGGCGCAAAAATGTGGTGGGGTTAAACATGTTTGTGAGATCTCAACCCTCCCCCTATACCTCTAGCCAATGTAGAAAAGTAAACGCATAACAATACGCACATTAAAATTCAGTTCAAGAGAAGTCCGAGTCTGATGTCAGAAGATGTAACCAAATAAAATAAACAATATGACAATAATACATAAATAACAACAGACTACTAGCAGTTAACTGACATGCCAGCTTTGGACTTCAATTAAACTGACTGAAAGATTATGATTTCATCATATGAACATCAGGCACAATCCTTCCCGTTAGTGGTTTAGTATCATACCATCATAACATATATGAGAAGATCACAACCCGTGTCATGTCAACAACTGAAAAGTATGTTTTCATTTCAAAACATCTTTGATGTCTTGATACAATAAATGTAGATCTATTGGAATACAGCCAAGTGGTTGACATGCTGTCATTTTTGGTATCTCCAAATCCTCTCCTAAACCTGAGACAGTGGTGTGAAAGAACAAAAAGAAAAACACTGTACAAAACAAAAATAAACAAAAATCAAAAGACAACAACTGCTCAGTTACAGTCTTCTGTTTAACAACAATTTCAGATTTTTTGGAATATTTTGTGATGGTCACTTTTAATTGGTGGAAGAAACTGGATAGAACCACCAACCTCATTTGGAAAACTGATAATCATAGTCATGGTTGGCTTTGGTCCACAATGTATTTTTTTATCTGTTTGTGTAATTAAATCACTGACAGTTTTTCTTTATAAAGAAAAAAAACCTATAAAACTATTTTGATTATAGACAGGATGCTAGTAAATAAGTGAAACTTTACCTTAAAAATTATTGGTAACAAAAATATATTATGAGAGATTCTTTGAGAAAACTATGAACTTTTCTATGTTATATGTCACTACTTTTATCAATGAAAATGAAAATCTGAAAATAATTTATGTTAACTATGTTATTTATAGACACGGTGCAATCCAGACCAGAGGACAAATGGAAGTGATAAGAGAATTTGAACAGTACTTAAAACCATTCAGGATTATATTTTCTATAGCGTATGTAACAGGTTTTTGTATTTGATATAAGACATTCTTCACTTGACAAATGTATCCAGCAGATCCAGAAATAAAAAAAAATGAGATGAGAAAAATGTTCTACCAACAGTGTTTTCTCTGACTATTAAAGGAAAGAAATCTAAGAACGAAAGGGAAAACTAAACAACCACAGGAGTAATTTCCCTTTATCTTGGTAGCAAAATATTAGAAGACAGGGATGCAAAATATTCAAAATTTGTTTAAATATGTACACAATGAAAGCTATTTAAACTGAACCTTGGCTAAACTGAAAACCTGGGAAATGAATTTAAAAAAATAAAGAATATTGTACAAGAAATGAATAGGGCTGAGTTCCACTGTTATATGTATTTGGTATAGTTTTATCTGTTTATAACACAACAATGAATTAAATCAATTTAAATGTTCTTGTACATGTCACCATCAACACAGTTTGCCATTTACAAATGTATAAAACTTACTTTTGATGAAGAAAAAAAAGGAAAACAAAACTTAAGTTTTTTTTTCAGAATTTGTTAACTTAAGCCAATGTTTTATTAATTTATTTAGAGGTACAGATAGCAGAGAATTTAGTCTTCAACAGTTCCTCAATAGACAGAAACATATACTTCATGGTTACGAAGCAAGAAAACTTAAATATGTGCCAAAGGTAAAATTGATTATGAACCAACAAAACATTCTATAGACTATATGATATTGCTCTCACCTGGTCTAAAACGCAAGTATGAGTAGTTTTACTATGTTTTTACCTTTAATACATTGTCATAGATGCCAACCATTACGATTTTTCCGTAGTTTTTCCGATTTTGCGATAAAAACTACGCTATTACGGTCAAAGTCGAATAGTTACGGATTCCCAATCATCGACGTTCAATTTTGTAAAACACGGATTTTTATCATTACTTTTCCGTCCTGGTCCAGTATTTAGGAAACGCCAATGTAATGCTTCCGGTTTCTCGGGAGTTGTCAACCTATTGTTGGGTAACTAACTGACTTCCGAAGAGGCAAACTTGCATTTTATTAAGTAGCTTTCCCGCTTTCTCTACTTCTCCTTGACAAAACAAAAATGTTTGAGTCGAGAACATCTGAACAATTAATGAATGGAATACATACTACAGACAACATGTTAAATGACAAATTTTAGTGTATATCACTTTGCAACCACTCGTCAGTAATTTTTATTGGTAAATGCACGTTTATGAATGATTACTGAAAACTTTTCAAAAATACGGAAAATTTGATAGTTTGTTACTGATTGTGTCAAAAGGGGGTTGGCATCTATGCATTTGTGTGTGCCTATCAATGAACTTTTTCTTATTTTAAAACAACTTATTAAATGTAGCCATACTTTTATCAATAGTGCTCTTTACTTTTCTTTTCTTTTCCATTATATGCAGAATATTCAAGTTTTTTCAGCTATCAATAGATTATCGTCAAATAACATGTATAGATATGTCACTGATTGCTTTGTTGTCAAAAGGTGTACCATGTATAATTATCTAATTTGATTATTATGAAATTAAAATGCACATTATTGGTATCTGTCTAGTATCAACTTTTGATGTAATAATATTTAACTATTAGGGTGAATAAACTTTACATCCATATCAATTTTAGTATACTCGATTATGAACAGTATAATTTATGAAATGATTAAGGAGTGATAAATCTTCAAATATGCAGGGACATTTTCACTTTGTCTATTTTTCATGTTTTCTTAACTACTAACTGCTAACAAAACAAAAATTAAACACATGCGGAGAAAAAAAGAAATATGATTTAATCTAGATAAAAAAATTACTATTATTAGTGTGGTAAAAAACACAAAATGTAAATAATAAATTTTATTATAAGCTCAGCAAATAATAGAGAAAAGTTACAGCACTTTTATTGCTATTCTTCATCTCAAATCAGAGTGCAGTCCTTGAATATTCACCAACTGCTCACTTCAATTTCAAGTCAGCACCTAGCACCAGTTTGAGTGAAGTTCTTTGGTATATATCCACATTCTACACCATTTGTTCATTGTAAAGAAAGTAGGTGCAGGGTATTATCAACAAACTCTAAACAAATGGGCAGACAAATCTCAACAAAAATGTTTATCATATGTCAGTCTTGATGTTAAATACATAGATCTTGCAAACATTGTATAGAAAACCATGTCATATTGAAGAATATGAGCATTTTGTATAGAAAACCATGTCATATTGAAGAATATGAGCATTTTGTATAGAAAACCATGTCATATTGAAGAATATGAGCATTTTGTATAGAAAACCATGTCATATTGAAGAATATGAGCATTTTGTATAGAAAACCTTATACTTCAAGAAAATGTATGTAAAGATATTTAATTATAAGTACTGTCTAATGTGGAGCAATCCTGTACAATAAACTTAAGGTAGCTAATTACATGCATAGTGTCTTTATTTTTAGGTTATATATGTGGTGTGTGAAAGATTGTTAGAACTTTCAAAGAAAGGAAATTCATTGTCTCAAATTAGAAAATGTCCTAGTGTAGCTTCTTTTGACAAAAAATTAAATCAAAATGGTAACATCGAATCAGAAAATGGCATCCCAAGAGTGTCTTCTCATCCATCATTAGAATCTCAAACAAGTACAACTTCTAGTCATTTAAAACGTGTTGGAAGGAGAAAAAGTGTTTGTATGGAAGACTTGCCAGATGAAAAACTTTTAGCATTTAAACCTAAGCCTGAACGAGAACTGAGTATAAAATCAGATACTGAGACTGACGTTTTCTCTACATCAGACATTGTGTCCCAGAAAAGTGATGATATTGATAGTGTATGCGAGGACTTAGGAAGTTTATCAACAATTGATGTAGCAGAGGCTCTCGGTACAACTGATGTCGAGGAAGGAATTTACACTGCAGCTGATATTTATCAGGTGGAGATTTTAAATATTGAATACATATAGTAAATCTGGATTCATTTAATTTTTTCGTGGGCACCAATTTTCTGGTAATGAATAAAACTTATTAGTCGATAATTGATTTGATGGTTTTGCCATGCAATCTTATGGAAAATTTGTAAATTGTTGAACATCTAATTTCGATGTTCACCAGTACCTACAAAATTCATGCAAAATTGTTATCCAAGGAATAATAGTGAATCAACCATGTATACCAAAACAGAATAATAACTAGAACCTAATTCTAACAATTGGCATTCCATTTAAATATTTCTAAGATTGTTTGGATATTGCTCAGATTCTGATGTTTTACACTCATTACGTCTGTTTCAAAGTCTGTCCAATTGGACAATTGATTAGCCATCAATTAACAATATTTTGTCAGCAATTTGTTGTCTTACTGCTTAAAATTGATCAAAATCTTTTATAGATAATCAACTATAATACTTAGTATGAAAAGAAGGATACACATTTTATTAATGGCTTTTAGATAGGATAGCCACAGGTTTTACTAATTTTTATACAGTTTTGTGTCGTATAATGGTAACATGTCGTCTGCATTATCGTGGTCGTCATCTGAAGACGCATTTAGTGTCTGGACAATAACTTTAGTTTTTAGTGAATGGATCTCTATAATTTTTTACCAGAAGGTTCAGTACCACCAAAGGAAGGTTGGAATTGATTTGGGGGGTTATGGTCTCAATAGTTTAGGAATAAGAGGCCAAAAAGGGGACCTAAAATAAGCATTTTTGTAGTTTTCAAATAACTTGTGTTTAAGTGTATGACTTTGGAGGGTTGTGGCTCAAAAAAATGTTTTGGAATTAGGGGCAAAAAAAAAAGGGAAAATATTAGTTTTTTTTTCTGGTCATTGGACAATTAAGACCAATTGAAAAGCAGTGAAAAGGGAGGTAATTCAAAAACATTTAACATACAATGTTGGGTATCTTCGAATTTACCTCCCTTACACTACTTGTAAATTACTGGTAAATTATATATAAAGAAATGTCAGGTTTTGGACTTATTGTATAAAAAGGGGGGTGGTAGAAGTTTTTCCATTTTTTTTGTCCAAATTTTTGAAAAGTTTGAAGATGAAATCTTTAATTGCACAATATTGCCCAATAGATTTGTAAGATCTTGACATTTGTTTTGTGTCAGAAACCCATAATATGTCAAAAATTTGATCACAATCCATATGCAGAGCTGTATCAAGCTTGAATGTTGTGTCCATACTTGCCCCAACTGTTCAGGGTTTGACCTCTGCGGTCGTATAAAGCTGCGCCCTGCAGAGCACCTGGTTGAAAAATCATATTGATAAATGTAGACTTAGATACTATGCTTAGGTTATGAAATATACCTATCCAAATGCTAAAAATCTCTTCATTGAATAATATAACTTGTATTGTCAGTTATATTGCATGACACTTAAGAGATAACTGTATTGTATTTGAAGCTTTAAGGACGTCCATCGGTAGTTTTACTGTCGCAAATTTAGTTTACCTGGTGACGCGGAGCGGAGACAGGTAAACGGGTATTTGCGACAGTAAAACTACCGATGGACGTCCGCAAAGCTTCAAATACAATACAGTTATCTCTATTCTAATGCAAAACAAGTTCATAATTAAATTTCAATCATAATTTCAGTGTAAAATCTTCATTAAAAAAAATTCCGCGAAAAAATGTTATCTTCTTTGGTCCCTGCACTACGTGACGTCATAGGTATGCTTCCGGCGTAAAACATAAACAACGGGCGTTTTCTGGCTTCTGTGCCGCTTCAGAATGTAATAAAATTTGATAAAAAGAAGATTTTTAGGCGCAAGAAGTGAGTTTATTGTTTATTATTGTAGAAATAACATGTCAATACATTCCGAAATTCAAAATGTCGGCTTCCTTAGTTACAGACAAGGAGATATAGAATTTTACGCTTGCTGTCATCCAATCAGAACAATTGTTACAAAATAATTGCATTAGAATATAATTTATCTAGTGCTGTAAACATGGTAAAGGGCAAAACAATAAACTGGTTATTCAATACCTTGCAATACACAATCCTAAGTACTTGTACAATTATTTGAATAATTATAAAAAAAGATTGCTTATTTTTTCTAGCAAAAACTGAATAACAAAGATTCAGCATGGAAAGATTTAGCCAATGAACAGAACCAATATGTACTGGCTGAAATAATGTGGTCCTGGTTAGATCAGCTTAAGGTAATCTTATAATATCTTGGCTTTATTTGTTCTATCAGCCCTAGAATATGATGATTAACAAATGAATGAAAGTTAACTATACATGTAACTAATATACAAATATTAATATATCAATGTAATATATAACAACAAACCAGAGTACACTGATTTGTATCAGTACAATACAATATAATAGTTTAATATTACGGTGAGGTTGTATTCCCTGTCATTTATATATCATCCATGCACAAACTTGTCTCAGATTTTTTTCATCTATACATTAACCTCACTTTCAGGTACAGAGATATGATTTTTTTTCTGAGACATTAGTGCCTGTGACCATCCACAAGAACTTGTGTTCATCAGACCATCAGACTTTTGATAGAGTGGTTTTCCAAAGAATTTCTTATGTTGAAGCCACATGAAATCTTTTATTTTGGCTAGTCAAATAAGAAAATGTACCACTTTGCCTTAGAACACTAACTACCAATTCTCAACTCAAATTACATTAAAAATAATATATATATAGAAGTGCAGGTCGTCATATCTAGAAGAAAGATATAAAGATATACAGAATCTATAAATAGTTCTTGTCAATAGATTTTATTTTATTTTATTTCTCTTAATTTTATTTAAGGAACCTATATTGAATGCTCAAGATTTAAGCGTAATTATGAAGACTAGGGAAGTAGATGCTGTTCTTCAGAAATTAGAAAGGGTACGTCAGACTTTATTTCCTTGTAACTTAAGTTATATATTGACTTATATAATGACTTGAAAAATCAGTAATTTCTTAGAGGATCAATTAGAGACAACATAAAAAGATCGATGTAGGATAAAAAACTTAAATCAAATAGTTTGGGGGTGGGGAGGTTAAAATTCTGCAAGTTTTGTATATCTTAAATCGAATTTTACATATATCCCTATTGGTAAATCATTTTTTCCCAAATTAAGTTAAGAGGGGGGGGGGGGGGGGGGGGGGGGTCAGTGAAAAAACTATGTGAATTAAGTTTTTTATCCTACATTGAACTTTTGATGTCGTCCCTTAGGCATGGTGGTTTTGTTGCTATAATTGCTGTCCATCTGTAAACAATGGTTCTTACATGAAATATTATGTTCAAACTGACCTTTTATCATTAGTTTTTGACACCGAATCATTGCCAATAAAGGAAGTTAAGATTGCACATGTTATTTTGAATAACTGTAAATTCAGAAATTATTGCAAAAAATGCAACAGAGTTGTAAACGCAATAATTTAAACGCATTTAAGTCTAAAATGACAAAATCGCAATAATACGTGCACGCAATAATTTCTGAATTTACAGTAACCTATTTCAGAACATATGGCAAATAGGAGTACCAAAAGTGTTTTTGTGGTGGTCATTTTGTTTTTGCTCCTACTGCCTGTTTGTCACAAATGTGTGCTCAGGCCTACTGCCTGTTTGTCACAAGTGCTTGTCAAAATTTTCTTTAGTTAATTTAGGATGTATATGACTTAACAGAATTTTAAGCTCACCTGGCCTAAAAGGCCAGGTGAGCTTTTCTTATCACTTGGCGTCCGTCGTCGTCGACGTCGTCGTCGTCGTCGTCGTCGTCGTCGTCTGTCGTCGTTAACAATTTTTCAAACATCTTCTCCTCTGAAACTACTGAATGGATTTGAATGAAACTTAGCATGATTGTTCCTTAGAGTATCCTGCACAAAGTGTGCGCTTCGATTTTTGATCCGTCAAAAAACATGGCCGCTGTCGTGAATATAGGCCAAGAGACTTTTTATCATTTTCTTATGTAATTGTTTCCCGTACTTTTGCGCACACTATTGTTAATGTAACGTAACGTTATTGTTACGTATATCTTTCATCTTACGATCATAAAGCATCTAAACTAGCAAGACGTTATTATTCCTCCACAACAAAAGAGAATAACCCTCAAGATATTGGTGCCGTGACGAAAACCTCAACTAGAGATGAGTTCGAAACTCAAAACAGTACGAGCCGCACATCGACGAGCAGTAATAAAGCTACTGAAAAAAGCAGACCCGACAGAAGAACCGCAACAAGATGTTATCAACCTCAGATCCATGATGGAGCTCATCAAAACCAAGAAGAAGACATTGTCTGACCTCAATGAGAAGATTCTAGAATCTATTGAAGAAGAAGAAGACCTCGACCAAGAAATTGAAGAAGTTGACAAATACGAGTTAGATATTCAAATTGGAATAACGAAAATTGAGAAGATCCTAAAAGAAGTAAGTCATTCTAAAAATCAATCAGCTCTTAACCCTAATGCATCAGATTTTATATGCAATAAACCAAGCGTGCAAGAACATTCTAACCAGATAATTTTCAACTCAGAGCAAACAAGCCTAAGCCAGTCAAGCATGCCCATCTCCACAGTATCAAGTCATTATAACAAATTGCCTAAACTCAACTTGCCAACTTTCGGCGGTAATCTACTAGAATGGTCAGCCTTTTGGGATTCCTATAATAATTCCGTACATGAAAATCCTTCATTGAGTGACGTGCAACGATTTAATTATTTAAAATCGCAACTTTATGGAGAAGCTAGCCAGTGTATTTCGGGAATGCAAATGACTAATACAAACTATAATCAAGCTATACAAATTCTACACGAGAGATTTGGCCAACAACACAAAATAGTTAACGCATACATGCAAAATTTGCTAAATTTGCCTGCACCAACGCCAGGAATTAGGGGACTGAAATCGTTCAGTGACACACTAGAAAGTAATATACGTGAACTAGAAGGAATGGGTCGATATCAGGAATCGTACGGAAGCCTATTAATACCCCTAATACTCAACAAACTTCCATGTTTTGTCAGACAAAACATTACTCGAGACCACGGTAATGATGATTGGGATATTTCAAGTTTACGCAAAGCAATAAAGAAAGAAATTTGTATCCAAGAGGCCGCTAACACCAATCCTATTGAAACCGATATTATCCCCACCGCATCGTTCGTGACAGAAACAACAAATAAAAGATGGAAGTCAACAGGGTCTAAAGATAGTAACAACAATAGTTCCGTTAAGACTAAAAGGCCGTGTTTGTTTTGTCAAAGCCCGCATCACCCAAATGAATGTACAAAGATCACCGATATAAACGCCCGCACCCAAATCGTAAAGGAAAAACGAGTTTGCTTTAACTGTTTCGGTAATCACAAGGTTTCGGAATGCAAGTCAAAATACAGTTGCCGAAATTGCAGTAAGAAACATCACAGTAGCATCTGCCGTAATAATTTACTAAATGAAAACTCCACTTCAAATGAAAATAAAGCCGTAACAAAACCTGTCAACGAAGAGCTTCAAAGTACCACAGAAACAAAGAGCGCCGCTATGCATTCTGCAGTTACAGCACATACCGAAATTCTATTGAAAACCGCCGTAGCGCCCGTATGGTACCATGATGAAAGTGTTATGACTAACATTCTACTCGATGAAGGCGCCCAGAATTCATTTATTTCTCAAGAACTAGTAGAGAAACTCCATATCAAACCAACTGGTATAGTAAGCATGCAAATTTCTGCATTTGGCGGGAAAGAAGGTGATGTACGCAACCTGGAGAAAGCAACATTATCCATTGAGACCGAAAGAAAAGAAAGAATTCCAATGGAAGTAATTATTGTTCCAAAAATTGCCGCACCGATACATATGAAGAAACGGGTAAACATTAACAGCTTGCCCTATTTACGAGGATTACAACTTGCCCACCCAGTCACGCAGGATGAAAAGTTTTCCATTTCACTTCTCGTTGGAGCAGACTATTACTGGTCTTTAGTACAAGATGAAATTATTCGAGGTGACGGACCAACAGCTGTTAAATCTAAAATAGGCTATTTGCTATCAGGACCACTGAACACAGATATCAACACTCAACAATGGAACTCTACGATGATGAATGTCTTAGTTGCGCACAAACCCGAGGAGTGCGATTTACAGAAATTTTGGGAAATTGAGTCGAGCGGATTAGAGGCGGATTCTGATGAAAACACAAAAAATGTACAAAACCTAATGCTTGAGTACCAAAACTCTAGCATAACATTTAAGGAAAATAAATATGTCGCAAAACTACCATGGAAACAAGATCATCCCGAGTTACCCACTAATGAATATATAGCAAGAAGGAGGACCCAGAATGTTATAGATAGGTTGGCTAAAGATCCGGATATGTTAAATCTATACGACAAGATTATCAAAGAACAGGAGATGAAAGACTTCATAGAAAAGGTACCCATTACAGAAATAGATCGCGAGCATGGAAGAATCCACTACATACCACACCATCCCGTTAAGAAAGATTCAAACACGACCCCTATTAGGATTGTATATGACTGCAGTTGCCATGGAAATCCAGATTTACCCAGCCTTAATGACTGCCTATCTTCAGCACCACCTATTTTAAATAAATTGACAAGTATTCTTACAAGATTTAGATTAGGAAAATATGGCATCACAACAGACATAGAAAAAGCATTTTTACAAGTAAGACTTGACAATGATGACCGAGACGCCACACGTTTCTTTTGGTTGTCCGATCCAACTGACCCAACAAGTGAATTGATTATGTACAGATTCAAAGTTGTTCTTTTTGGAGCAACGTGTTCGCCGTTTATTTTAAACGCAACATTACTGAAACATTTATCCATGAATAAGAGCAAAGTAGCAACAATTCTACAAGAAGATCTATATGTTGACAATGTACTATCTAGCATTAACTCGGAAGAAGCCACAATTAAATACTTCAATGAATCCAGAGAACTGCTAAAACAGGGAGGCTTCAATTTACGGTCATGGATGTCCAACAGCGACAAACTCAGAGATTTGGCCCTATCGGAAAAAGTATTGGATTCAGACAAGGACACAAAAATATTGGGAATGCGTTGGGATGCAGAATCAGATACAATCAGCTTTGCCGAAACAAAACAATTAAAGATGGACACACAGTTGACAAAACGGGAACTTTTGAGACAGTCTTCCGCTATATATGACCCGTTAGGACTACTCGGACCGATAACAATTAGAGCAAAAACACTTATTCAAGAACTTTGGAAAAAAGGATATGCATGGGACGAGACACTACCAAAAGAAATTGAAAACGAATGGACCGATGTGAAGAATGACATCTTACAGATAACTACGAAACTTAAAATACAGAGATACTATTTTGCAAACCATGACGAGGAAACAAGCGACACTACTCTACACATTTTTGTTGATGCAAGTCAGAAAGCATACGGAGCTTCAGTTTACTTGAGTAAAGGCACAGAGTCGACACTTGTTATCGCGAAGAACCGTGTTGCACCGTTAAAATTGATAACTCTACCAAAATTAGAATTAATGGCTGCAGTGATCGGAGCACGACTCTCAAAAGATGTAATCGAAAACTTAGGAGTTAAAAGAGCAGTATTTTGGAGCGATAGCCAAATAGTTCTACACTGGCTTACCTCATCGAAATCGTTAAACAAGTTTGTAAAAAATCGTGTTAGTGAAATTAAAGAACTAAGTGAAACTCATGAATGGAAATATGTACCCACAGAAATGAACCCAGCTGACTTACAAACACGTGGATTGACTGCATCGCAATTTGAAGATTCGACATTATGGATGAATGGACCCCAGTGGTTAACGGACGAGTGTAAATGGCCTACGTGGACAGGACATGTGGAAATAAGCACTCAGCTATCTAATATCACCGGACCAAAGACACACAGAAGTGACGATAAAGTACCAAGTGATCCGCAGCGAATATCACAAATCATAGACATGAACAGGTATTCTGATCTAAATAGACTTTTAACTGTAACTGGATACGTCTTGAAATTCGTTAAGAACTGCCAGAAAAAACGTCCATATCGACTACGGAGTTCACAAGGTGACAGGAACCTAAGAACAAGTCTAACAGAAGAGGAAATTTCATTAGCTATGAATTTATGGATCAAAGATACACAGCAAGACAGGTTCGTGAAAGAGCTAGAGCATATTTCGTTAAATCCGAAAGTTAAATCACTACCGCTTGTACAACAGTTACGTTTATATTTGGATGAAAATGGAATCATACGATGTAAAGGCAGAATACAAAATTCATCTATAGAAGAAAACGCGAAGTTTCCTATTTTACTACCAAAGAACCACAAACTTACAGATTTTGTAATTATGGACGCACATCTAAGAAATCTACATACAGGAGTCGGTCAGACAATAACACATATAAGGCAATATTACTGGATACCAGCAATTCGACAATGTGTGAACAGTGTTTTACGTAAATGCATACAGTGCCAAAAAATAATTGGTAAACCGTATAACAGCCCGGAACCACCACCACTACCAAAGGATCGAGTAAAAGACACCATACCATTTTGCACAACTGGGATAGATTTTGCCGGACCTCTACACATCAAGGATACATCAACACAACCGCGTAAGGTATATATATGTTTATTCACATGTGCATGTATACGAGCTATACATTTGGAACTTGTACCTGATTTGTCATTGGACACTTTTATCCTAGCATTTAGACGTTTTATCAGTCGAAAAGGAACACCACAAACTATTTATTCTGATAACGCGCCTACATTTGTAGCCGCATCAAATGCACTTCAAAGTCAGCTGAATTTACATATCAACTGGAAATTCATTCCGAAAGGAGCGCCGTGGTATGGCGGATGGTGGGAACGTCTAATTGGCTTAACGAAAATGACATTAAAGAAAGTATTTGGTAAAGCACTCGTCAGCGAACAATCTTTGACAACAATACTCACTGAGATTGAAACTATTATAAACAATCGCCCACTCACATATATATCTTCAGATATAAGAGATCCCGAACCCTTGACGCCATCTCATCTTTTACACGGGAGGATTATTACGACCACAGAGATGCACAACGACAAACACAACGCGAATATTCAAGAACTTGATACGATCACAGCAAACAAACTATTTGAGAGAAAAGGACTCTTATTAGACCATTTCGCAAAACGCTGGTCTAATGAATATCTTACCGGATTACGTGAATATCATCGAGCCTCTGGAAAACATACTGGACAAGTTAACATCGGTGACGTAGTTCAACTAGGAAGTGAATCGCCACGACTTTTATGGAGATTAGGAACAATAGAAGACGTCATCAAAGGAGGAGATGGACTTATTCGAGCAGCAAAAGTACGGACATCTAGAGGACTTGTTACCACACGACCAATTGTGAAGTTATATCCATTAGAACTATAGTAACTGTTATAGGATTTTTGTGAAGGACAGTTAACGTAAAGTGAAATTACAAAAAACTTTCAATGTGATCCATTTATAGAACTTTAAAGTTTTGATTATTTATCATTTAAAATAATTTTATTTCTTATGCATTTTGAGGCCCCCAGAATGTCGTGAATATAGGCCAAGAGACTTTTTATCATTTTCTTATGTAATTGTTTCCCGTACTTTTGCGCACACTATTGTTAATGTAACGTAACGTTATTGTTACGTATATCTTTCATCTTACGATCATAAAGCATCTAAACTAGCAAGACGTTATTATTCCTCCACAACAAAAGAGAATAACCCTCAAGTTACCTAAAATAGAACATAGGGGTCAAATGCAGTTTTTGGCTTATATCTCGAAAACGAAAGCATTTAGAGCAAATCTGACAGGGGGTAAAAATGTTCATTAGGTCAAGATCTATCAGCCCTGAAATTTTCAGATGAATCAAACAAACCATTGTTGGGTTGCTGCCACTTAATTGGTAATTTTAAGGAAATTTTGCAGTTTTTGGTCATTATCTTGAATATTATTATAGATAAAGATAAACTGTAAACAGCAAAAATGATCAGCAAAGTAAGATCTACAAATAAGTCAATTTGACCAAAATTGTCAATTGACCTCTTAAGGAGTTATTGCCCTTTAAAAACTTTTTTCACAATTTGTTCATCATGTTGACTTACTTTAAAAAATCTTCTCCTTTGAAACTGCTGTATCAATTTCAGCCAAACTTAGGCTAAATGAGTTTCAGAGTTTCAGAGTATCTAGTATAAATTTTATATTTCATTTCCTTGTATGTCAAGAAACATAGCTCCTATGGCTAAAATAGAACATAGGAGAAATTGATTTTTTTTTTGGCTTTTGAAGAGAATAGGACGATTTCAAGAACATTTAAATAAATTGAAAAGCCAAAATAATCATTGATGAGAGATTAAACCAAAAAAATTCAGGTGAGCGATTCAGGCTCTTGAGAGCCTCTTGTTTCTAATGTTGTGCATATATATCTTTTTTTTATATGTAAGGATATATAAATGAAGGAAGTGTATTTGTTTTCTTCAGATTGAGTGGTTTGTTTTGCAAAGTTTCTTATGCATTTGATAGCAATATTATCATAACTATAGTAATTGAAATTGTTGATTAAAAGTTTACTTGATTATCTTAAGTCTGTGAATACTCATGATTGTCAACTTGAAGGAAAATAAGAATAATTGTATTTTCAAGATGAATGAAACAAATTGATTAGTGTGCTAAGGATAGAAATAATTGGAAGAATTAATAGTCAGTTTAGACATTTTTATTCTTTGTTTTATGTTTTTTTGTTCTGTATTCAGGGAACAAGACACACCATAGAATACATTATGAAAATAATCTACAAACTGAAACCTTTAGATGAAGATATGCTGACCAAAATCTATGAAAAACTGCTGTCGTATTTAACACACCAGTGGGTTGTTATAGACTCCTTCAAGGACATGTCAACAAGTTGGTCTATGTCAACTCGGGACAGTATAATGGATACAGAAACAAAGGAACATTGGACAGAAATGAAAAAGAACCAAGCATTAGCATTGTATACATTCTTTATACGATTACAAGAGACGATTGACGAGAAGTTTTCAGCCATGTCAAATGACAAAACCGAAAACCAGAAATGATCACAGTTGTGAATTTTTAGCTTTAATTTTATTAATTGTCTGTTGGTTATTCAGCAGACTATAGCACATATCATTACTTGATTCATAGTACTGTTTACTCATCTTCTATTGTTTTTTTGTTTATACTGTGCTTGCCATGACAACGGTAAGACATATAGTTATTAGTTTTCCAGAGGCATAATATTCCTAATTTTGTTAAGTGTTGAGATAGCCATTATACTAGACATGCTAGTGTAGATAAATAGTCCATTTTATTTACTATGCATTATTGTGTCTGAATCTCATTTTATTTACAGTAAAAGTCACTTTTGCTCTTCCATTAATGTTTCTTATTTGTATTCTCATATAAGGAAATTTTGTTTCGCTTAGTCACATAATTATTTTAAGTGTAACAGTGTTATATAATTCATTTTGACATAATTGGGCGAATTTTCAGTTTAAATTTAATAATTTATTGTTAATTACTCATTATCTGAGCATATATTAAGCATATCTGAGTGCTATTTATTTTTCATATTTATTGTATATCAGCAGTGATATTTTGTGTTTAAAGAACTTCATTTTGCTGTCTAGATGAAAGTACTGCAAATTCAAGTGCTAGACAAATTTATGCAATTAAGGAATATCTGCATACAAATATTATAAGTAATGGCTCGGGAATGTTTGTATGCAGATGCATTATATTGACCTTGAACTTCAACATCAAAATTTGAAACAAACCCAATTACTGTGAAAGTGCTTTAATATGTGGGTATCAATTTTCATGGTTTGAGCAAAAGTTACATGTACATGTATTTTTTAATTTCGTGAATTTCAGTTTTCTGAAAGAAACCCAACATTTAAATTTTTTGCACCCGTGTAAATCTTAGTGATACTAATTAACCAGTGATCAATGGATAAATGACCATCAAGGGTATAAATATGTCACTTATATAGAAATTGACAATAAGGGTCGGTTGAAAACAAATCTTTACAACAAAAGAGATGAATTCAGCTTTCCAATTGTGAACTTCCCATTTCTAAGTAGCAACATTCCAGCAGCATCTGCATACGGGGTATATATCTCCCAATTGATACGATATTCCTATGCTTGCATTTCCTATCATGATTTTCTTGATAGAGGGTTGCTGCTCACAAGGAAGCTATTAAACCAAGAGTTCCAAATGGTGAAGTTGAAATCCTCCCTTCGTAAATTTTACAGACGCCATCACAAGTTGGTTGACCGTTATGCATAACTGTTTCACAAATCATATCGGATATGTTCCTTACGTCGTAACTACAATCCCCTTCCCTTTCATGAATGTGACCTACTGAATTAGACTATTTACCGGATTTGTTATCACATAAGCAACACGACGGGTGCCACATGTGGAGCAGGATCTGCTTACTCTTCTGGAGCACCTGAGATCACCCTTAGTTTTTTGGTGGGGTTCGTGTTGTTTATTCTTTAGTTTTCTATGTTGTGTCATGTGTGCTGTTGTTTGTTTGTCTTTTTCATTTTTTAGCCATGGCATTGTCAGTTTGTTTTAGATTTATGAGTTCGACTGTCCCTTTGGTATCTTTCGTCCCTCTTTTAAAGAAATCAGTTACATAAAACAGGCTATTATTTCAACTTGGAATTATTTTTAATTATGGAATTTGCATAATTTCTTGTGCTTAAACTTTTGTATGAATTTCATGTTTATTCTGTATTTTAATGTTCTATGCAGTGCACAACACTTTTTATTACATAGAAGATAGCACATTTTCAATAGAATGTACTGTGCGGCACACAACACTATCTAAACAAAATACATTGTATGAAAAGTGTTATTGCACTTCTCAAATCATTATAATACAGAAATAACATGTATTTTATTATAAATTTATGAAATTATGCAAATTCCATAATAAGAATATTCCAAGTGTAAATAATAGCTTTTTATAAACAAACTTTTTAACATTCATTGAATTGTAAAATAATTCCAGCATGAAATTGATATTTCCTCGTACAAGAATTATGAGGATATAAAATGAACGCTTTATCATAGCATATTATCACTAGAAATCTGACTTTCATCTATCTAAAATATTTTCATGAGAATTAAAAGATCAAAAGTTGAACAGTTTAGGTTTTTAAAGATTAAATGGGTATAATCCTGCCTGCAGTCATGGCAGTTGTAGTTCATTGTGCATTTGTCTTGAGACTACTATTTTATTAGTCTCAGATTTGCAGATATTCAATATATCAAACCTGCATGGGGATCTTTTCATGTTTAGATTTGGACAAGTTCTTTCACAGTCTAGATCTGAACTGTATCCTATTATTTAAAGGAGTACAGAGTAACATCCTGTTTGCTGTGGAAAACAACTGCTACAATATTATTGGCAAAGATTTATTTTTTTGGCATCTTTTCTCTACTTTTTGAGAAAAAAAGAGAGCTGGTTATGTTTTGTCTTAGACACTAACTTAGTTTTTTTCTTGATAGTGTTGTAAAATATATTTTGGTTGTCATTTCTGTATTAAACTTGCTTATATTTATAAGTGCTTTTATTTATAACATGTATAAGAAATAGTATATTTACCTCAGTAAAATATTTGTCTACTTCTAGTCAGCTTCTAGTCAGATATTACTATAAAAATCTGATAAATTCTTAGAGCATATTTTAAGGTGGTACCCAACACCTGAACTAACATTAATTTGGCTCGTTTAATTTTCGTAAAATTTTACAAAGTATTTACTTTGACCCTTTGACAAAAATATAAAAAATTCAAAAAATTTGAACCAACCGTTTTATCAGAAAAAATACACTGGTTAAATAGCAGTTTGACAAGCACTCATTTTGATCATTGAGAAGCTTTATATTCCCTTAACAACACAAAGTAATTAAAATGTTTAGCTGATTTTACAAGTTATCTCCCTGTAGTGTTAGGTACCACCTTAAATGCTTCAAACCAGTAAATTTAAGTTTTTCTGTTATTCCAAAAAAATCTCCAATATATTTCAAAGTATTTTATGTATATGAAAATAGAATCATTTTATCACTTGTAATCATTGATTGTAATATGTTCTTATATGGTGAAAACTGATTTTATTGGTAGTATGAGCTTTCTAAAAATCAACTAGAAATTAATTTTCATACAGAAATAATCAAATGCATACTTTAATAATTTCATTTAATGCTATATATTTGCAATAGTTTGAAGGAAGGCAGTTAGAAGGAAGGCCAATATCATATATAAATCATTTTTATTTCTTTTTAAAAGTAAAATAAAAGTAAAGTACTTTCAAGTAAAAATCTGTAAAGTTTTATTTGGTTTGTATTTTCATCATATTTAGTTCCCAATGGTGTTGTCTTTTTTTTCTTAAAATATGATTTTAGTTTGAAAATGTTTCAATTTTTATCAATTCTTTATAACATCCTTTGTCTGTTTTGTGAGTAAAAAATGAATTGTGTTATGATCTTGATTAAGTTACTTATGAAATCATTTGAGATAGTTGTCTTGAAAAGTATAGTTTCTAGTCTAACAAGTCAACTCAGACAGTTCTGTACTATAAGGGTAATTTAACTAAAGCTTTAATCAAGGATAATGTTATGGGTGTAACTTAGCTAGATAAATAGATATTTTATTGACATTAAAATAGGACATAGGGTTGTTTCTGCAATCCTTTTAGCATAGTGTAGTATCATGGGACATGGCATTATTTCACATTTGGAATTGATTGTTCATTAAGACATATTTAACTTGTGTATTTTTATGTTCCATTGCTTATCTGCAATACTCTTCAAAACACATGGAACAGCATACACTATAGAAACTAATAGTTTGACAATATTTGCTGTCCATATTTCTTGTCCTTTTAAAATGGTCTAAGTTTTCTTCAAAATTGTTGGCAGTAACTGTTTGTGTTTCTTCCATGATATTGTTTATATATGTCTTCATTCAGACCTCCAATCCATAAATTGCATTAATGAAATACATTTCATTTTGCATGCATAACTGGTTTTTTTTTTACTTGTGAGTAATGTAAATTAGATGTCATTTTAATGCAGTAAAGTTGTTAATTGAAATTTACACAGAGTAACAGGTTATTAAAATCTGCATGCATTCCAATAGAATACTTGTCAATTGCACTAAAATTCTTGTTTCCTTATATCCACGAAATCCACAAAAATTGGTATCCAACAAATGATAATGAATCCACAGCATCATTGGTTTGTTTTCACCAATAATTCGCTGAAGATATATTGTGTATCACTCTTGTTAAATTTGTTGTATCTTTTTGTTTATTGTTTTTTTTGTTAGTGTTTCATTTTTGTTGTCTAACATGTTTTCCTTTCAAGGTTGTGTTGTGTTGTATAATTAGATAAGAATAATTAGTTAGATAAGGTTTTTGTTTACATCTATCAATCAATTTCTTTGCCATTTCTGTAATATTTATGCTCTAGTATGAGATTGTGTCATATGCAATTTTCTTTGTGTCATCTTACCTTTAAAAAATCATGATTGTTAAGGAAAGTATTTGCCGTCCACAATGTTACCATTATATCAATATATTGTATAATTTAGTTAATGATTTTAAGAATTTATTTATTGTCACAAAATTATTTTCACTAAATAAAAAGTGCATAATTGAATTGTTTATTTAGTAAAAAAAGAAAAGGCAGAAGACACCAAAGGAATTTTCAAACTGATAAGTTTATTACAAGCTGACAACACCATGGCAACATAACAAAAATATAAAGGCAACAGTAGTATTCTGCTGTTCAAAACTCATAAATCCATGGACAAAAAACAAAATCGGGGTAACAAACTAAAACTGAGGGAAACGCATTAAATATAGGAGGAGAACTACCAAAAGACAAAACAACAGTTTACAAAACATAACATAGAAAACAAAAAGATTAAGCAAAACGAACCTTACCATAAATCAAGGTTGACCTTAGCCCAGGAAGGGTTAGCAGATCCAAAAAATAATAAAAATCCTGCAACAAATCAATCAACCAATGAGTCAAAAATTATTAAAAGAATTGTTGGGTATATTTTAATGAGACAATCTATGTCTCTTATTAGGGTACTCATGACCTGTCAGATTGTGTTGGTTACATATATACACTCAAAGTCTGATCCCAATTATCATCTCAGTTCCTTTCTTATTAATACCAATATTTTGATACATTGAATAAATTTGAACTTGTTTTACTTCATTTTATTCAGAATTTGATATTTGAAATTCAAGATTGATAAGTTGTGGCCCTGATATTACAGGAGACCTTTATATTGTCCCTAACCAATGTAGTTAGGAATTTATTCATATGAATTTGTTTATGCCCTATTTATGGGCATTATGTTTTCTGGTCTGTGCGTCGTCCTTCTGTACGTTCGTCTGTTCGTTCGTTCGTCCGTCCGTTCATCCCGATTCAGGTCAAAGTTTTGGTTAAAGATTTTGGTCGAGGTAGTTTTTGTTGAAGTTGAAGTCCAATCAACTTGAAATTTAGTACACATTTTCTCTATGATATGAGCTTTCTAATTTGAATGCCAAATTAGAGATTTCCCCCATTTTCACGGTCCACTGAACATAGAAAATGATAGTGCGGATTGGGCATCCGTGTACTGGGTACACATTCTTGTTTCTGTCTTCTTTATGAAGTGAGATACTATTAATGTTATACGATTCTTTGTTACAAAAAAATTTATGAATCAAGTTAAATTTATCAAATAAAAGACTTCGAAAGTTGAGAAGAAAAGTCAGACTAAACCAACGGAAAATCCGAATAATAATGTTTAAAGACAGCAACATTACTTAAGCAAAAAACAACAGCCCATCAAACACTACAAGGAAAACCAAAGATTGAGCAAAAACAAACCATACAAATACAGTGATGAACTAAGGTTCGTAAGAATGGTTAGTAGATCCTGGTCAGCCAATAGATGTATCCAACGTTTATCACATGACAAATCCTAATTCATTTATAGTGCTGTAAAGTTTAGTTTATAACACAATGTCATCTCTGTCGATTTCTAGATTTAGGTTACCAGTTAGTAAACTTCATGGTTCCTATGATATCATTCAATTTTAGTTCATTGTGAAATATTGAGATCAACACACTATTCATCACATCTATGATTTATTTCAAGAGACGACATATGTATATAGCAGAACATATAGTGAAAGTTTAACGCTACCTCTTGTCTTCTTCTTAACAGCAATTGTATCAGATGATTCAACACATAATGAAGATTATTTGTGAAAATACTTGTTCATTTAACCTAAGACCATAATATAAGAAACTGGCAACAAGAATATTTTTCAGCTTCATTGCCTTGTAAAATTTACCTGTAATGGCGGATTTTGGAGATATTTTTTTTCTTTCTATCTTTCAAACTCCTCTTATGTTTAATATATATTGCCTTTTGGTATTGATGCAAAATTATATGATATTATACGATAACGATTTGTAGGGCGGCATAGTTTCATTCCCTTAATTTCAATATTTAGTTGTGTTCTGGTTTCCAAATTTGCAGAATTTTCATGCAATAGCAAAATTCAAAATCATAAAAATTTGAAAACAACAGGTTAAAATATTGTATGCGTCCCAAGCTCTTGTCTGGATTTACCTTCATCAGGACCGCTCAAAGCTAAATATTTGAAAGCCGAGAATGTATAAGTACCGAAACAGTTGAAGAGCTATATGACAAACATACATAAAAAAGTCAAGTCCATCTAAGGTCAATTTTGTCTGAGGGGGTTGAAACCTATGTTTCTTAAAAATTTCAAAATTCATAAACGGACAAATTTAGAAAGGTTTGTTATAAATCATGCCAGTACCGACACATCTGAAGAATTTGATAGATTTTAAAACTTTTTGATCTTCAATGTTTAGGGGACTTATCATACACTTTATTTTCTCTTTTGATTTGACGCACCTTATTCGTATTTATAATATGACTTTACACTATAACATGCATACATACATGACATAAGTATAAAACAATTACGAGTAATGAATACTGCACATCACTTTTTTTTGCGTAGGTATTATTTGTGGTTTATATTTTATACAAACGTTAATTAAATGTGATGATATAGTTGCATCTTTTCATTTCACGTTTTGATGTTATACAATAGTTAGGTTACATAAGTTTTTACCAGATGTGTTACCTACATCAAATAATAATTTCTACATTTAAAAGTAAAATGGATTTAACAAAATGCATGTAACATCATTTTGTGCATCTCATTAAACTAAGTTTTTCAAACATATGCAACTACATGTTTATCTTAAATTGATATAGCACTTTATTTAGAAATGGTGTTTTTGTTCGGTTAATATAAATGTAGAACGCATACCGAATGAACCAGTTTTGATTGTACCACTTTTTAAACATGTTAGAGTTCTGATGGTCCCACATTTTCTATGGTGTTCTGAAATAAAGAACTTAATTGTTGCTTGTTTTGCGATTATATTCAATTGAAATTTATTATTGCATGAGCATACTTGTAGTTTGATAAGAACAATCTAAGAAATGTGAATATGGATTGCTGAATAAACATCAAGAAACAATGCGGTGTAATAAGATATCATAAACTTTCAAAGTTACTAGTATAAAAGGTATTTATATAATATTATAATCTTTAAAATAAATGCGGTACTTCCGAGTTGACCTCCTTTTGTCACCTTATAGACTATAACAGAATATTATGGATTGATACCAAACGTTTTAATATTCAAAATTCTAACAAAAAAATGTTGCATACCCAGATTACAACAAAATGAACAACTAGATAAAAAAAATACTGATAGATTTAGAAAAAAAGCGACGTTTTGTCCAACTTTACTTTAATTTGCTCATTCCATAAATATGTTGAAAAAAATTGAAAGCAACATCTTTAATAATTTCTTGCGTCCAAACCGCTTTTCTGGATTAACCTTTTTCAGGAACGCTCAAATCCAAACATTTGAAATTCCGAAGATGTATAAGTACCGAAACCGTTGAAGAGCTATATTTCAAAAATACCTAAAATAAATAGCCAAATTCATCTAAAGTCAACTTTGCCTGAGGGAGTTGAAACCTTAGTTTCTTAATAATTTATAAATTTATCTACGGACAATTTTAGTATAGTTTGTTAAATCACGTCAGTACCGAAATACTGACTACTGAGCTGATGATACCCTCGGGGACTGGTAGTCCACCAGGAGAGGTAAAGACCCAGTGATGTAAAAAATTGAAAACAACATTTTTTGATAAACCTTGGGCAGAATTGTTTACAGTATTATTTTTAGTTTAACTAGAGGCTCTAAGAGCCTGTGTCGCTCACCTTGGTCTGTGTGCATATGAAACAATAGACACAAAGATGGATTAATGTCAAAATTGTGTTTTGGTGATGGTGACGTGTTTGTAGATCTTACTTTACTGAAGATTCTTGCTACTTACAATTATTTCCATCTATAATGAACTTGGGCCATTAGTTACAGAGGAAACTATTTAGTTAAAATTTACAAAAATTTACAAAATTTATGAAAATTGTTAAAAATTGTTGTAAAGGGCAATAACAATTTAAGGGGTCAATTGACCATTTTGATCATGTTGACTTATTTGTAGGTCTTATTTTGCTGTTTACAGTTTATCTCTATCTATAATAATATTCAATATAATAACCAAAATTTCCTTAAAATTTACCAATTCAGGGGCAGCAACCCAACAACCGGTTGTCCGATTCATCTTAAAGTTTCTGGGCAGATAGACCTTGCCTTGATAAACAATTTAACCCATGTTCGGTTGCTCTAAATGCTTTGGGTTATAAGCCAAAATCTACATTTTACCCCTTTGTTCTGTTTTTAGCGATGGCAGCCATTTTGTTTAGTTGGCTGGGTCACCGCACACATTTTTCAAACTAGATACTCCAATGATGATTGTGGTCAAGTATTGGTAAATTTGGCTTAGTAGTTTCAAAGAAGAAGCTTTTTGTAAAAGATTACAAAAATTTACAAAAAATTGGTAAAAAATGACTATAAAGGGCAATAACTCCTTAACGGGTCAACTGACCATTTTGGTCATGTTGACTTATTTGTAGATCTTACTTGCTGAACATTAGTGCTGTTAACAGTTTATCTCTATCTATAATAATATTCAAGATAATAGCCTAAAAACCGGTATAATTTCCTTAAAATTGCCAACTCAGGGGCAGCAACCCAACAACCGGTTGTCCGATTCGTCTGAAAATTTCAGGGCAGATAGACCTTTACCTGATAAACAATGTTACCCCCATGTCAGATTTGCTCTAAATGATTTGATTTCAGAGTTATAAGCCAAAATCTTTATTTTACCCCTCTGTTCTACTTTTAGCCATGTCGACCATCTTGGTTGGTTGGCCGAGTCACGTCACACATTTTTAAAACTAGATACCCCAATGAACAATATTACTCAAATTAATTGTTATTTGTTATGTCTATACTTGTCAATTCAATTGGGTATACATATAGACAATAATAGTGCATTGACTTGACATATCAACGATATAAGGATGAGGCTTAGAAACGGGGAAATGCGAGGCTGTGCCGAGCTATTTCCTCGTTTCGGGCCTCATCCTTATATCGTTGATATGTCAAGTCAATGCACTATTATTGTCTTTATACTGCAATCTAAAAAAACATTTTCAATTGTTTTTTAATGCGTTAAAATCATTTTGTTTTATAAATCTGGTACAATGAAGCATCTATTAAATTTAGCTGTATAATACTTTAATATATATCTATATTTGATTGAAAGTATAGTTTTTTTTTATACAAATACCTATCCTTATAAAAGACAAAACGGCTTTTGATTAAGCTATTTGCTTGGGGATTTCCGTTATGAGTTTTCCTCGGAGTTCAGTGTTTTTGTGATTTTACATTTTAATAATTTATAAACGCTAATTTTAGTTTCTCCGAGGTTCCAATCACTGATATAGGAAAACAAATCGAAGAAAATTATGTAAAATATGTGGGAAAATAGCTGATGAAATACTAGAGAATATCATATCTGTATTTTGAAATAATATTTACATAATTTCATAATGTTCCGTAATATTGATTTGCAGTCTACACTCACGAGGCATTCCAACATACTATTTTATTTTCTAATAACTTTATGTTGGATGAGACACGTCTTCTGATTGGCGGATAGTTTTTTGTCCATCAACTAATAGACATAATTTTGATATGTGACCGTGTCGTCATCAACGTTTTTTATGATGTACTCCTTAAAAAAACGAAAAAGAAAATTAAATTATAAGGAATGACTGAACTAATTTTTCGGTCAACTTTAAAAAACCTAAAAATTGTGGTGGATACTCTTAAATACTCTGCTACGCGGATTATTCTCTCTGCTCATTTTTTGATATTATTTCTTCATAGAAAGAAAAATATATAACAGTCATTCCTTAAATGAAATAAATCATGATTTATGATTACACATGGTGTCCATGAAAATGTTTGCAACCATACTTGACTCGTTATGTCATTGTTATATAGCATATAGAATGAAATTCAAAACAGTGTAGCTGTGGCCATTGATTGACACATTAAATTCATCCATTGACTGCCAGTGGGACAATTTACGTGAACGTTTGTCTGTAACGACCACTGTTCACCACGTACCTACGATAGACATTTAAACTGTGGGGTCACCAAAGGTTTCTTAACGCCTTTAATTATAAAATAATTCGAAAAATTAATCAAGAATAACCTTTATGTTTTGATTTATATAATATATATAAATCAAAACATCGTGTTATTTCTGATTAATTTCTTGAATTACTTTATTTATGTGTTGAGAACCTTTGGTGACCCCATAGTTTAAGTGTCTTTAAAAAGTACATAGTGAGCAGTGGTAGTTACATACAAACGTTAACCTTAATTGTCCCAGTCAATGGATGAATTTAATGTGTCAATCAATGGCCACAGCTACACTGTTTTGAATTTCATTCAAAATGTAATTATAAGGACAAATGTTTCAATTATTGGGAGTTTTATATGCAGTTTTATATCAGCAAAAAAAATGTTGATCGTGTGCAAAATTTTAATTTGGCAGCACTTTGAACATACAAATATGAATTGATCAATATTTTTTACTTCATTTATTTACAAAAGTAATTGCACCTATCTAAAAACCAAGTTGTTTAGCCCATACAATAATTTGTGTATGAATAAGTATATAATATGAATAAATATATTTCTGTACAGCTGACAAATCTATAATAAATCCTTCAATTTAATTGTTTAATTTCAATAAAAGATCCGTCTGATAACGATGAATATTCCCTTTTTGCTTTATCATTAACACTTATAAGTAAAATTCAAAAGACGAATTATTCTGCCATTTCAGTTAAGTTTTATATTTAATACAGAAAAATGACCAAAACAAACTTAAACAGTAAGACAAATACATGTCTTATAATAAGATCCAATTTCTTTTTGACAATTTGATAGTAAATTCCCATAGATAGTGAACAAATGAATGTATACAAACAAAAAATATAAATGAAAAAAAAGGAGTTATGTAATATTCAAGAATTGAAATACCGTATTTTACGCTTTAATTAAGCTCAAAATCTTCCTATTTTAGTCCTAACAAACATATTTGAATCAATGAAGATTAAATAGAAAAAGACATTAATGAACTAAGTAGGCAAAAATGTACTTTGAGGCTAAACATAGAAATTTAAATATTTGTAAGTGATTTTGTTCTGTTTTAAATGAGGCAAATATATACAAATGTTACTGTTATATATTTAAAATCACGTAGGTGAATTTTTTTGTTATTTCAAGGTTATGTATATTTATCTATCTATATAATAATGCTTTTATAACTTTTCGAATCCAATTGTAGACTATACGGGTGTATTATTTTAATGTGTACTTGATGTCAGAGGTAATTAAAATTATTCCGAGTTTGGAAAAAAAACTGATAATCACTCTCCCTTCATTACCCCATAAACATTATGGCATATAAAGTTAGATGTTCAGATTTTTTCAAGATTCAGTAATTTTCAACTTCAAAGACTTCCAATATATTATACTTTCACAAATTTCTACTTTACAGGTAAGTTTTTATTTTCAAATATGAGTTTTATCAATTATATGGTCATTTTTATAAATTTCCTATTTACAAAAATATTTTTTTTTCGAAATACTAAGGATTGTTTTTTAATCCCAGGCATAGATTACCTTAGTTGTATTCGGCATAACTTTTTTGGATTTTGGGTCCTCAGTGATCTTCAACTTTGTATTTCTTTCACTGATGAGTCTTATGTAGAAGAAACACGCGTCTGGCGTATGGCCTGGTACCTTTGATAACTATTTATCACTTAATTTATTTTTGTGTATTATTTGTTGATTTCATTTATTATTTGTTTTTTCTTAAATTTATCGATATATTCGTCAAGTATGCAGCTATTACACATAATTTGTTTATTTTTTATTTCAATATAGCAAGTGAGAGATGTATTGGTGTCAATGAACAAAATACTCTGACAATGTTGAGACAATACTATAGACAATCCTTAGTACAACTGAATACATTTGAGTTCAGAATCAAATGAGTTTTCAAATTGATGCAGAATAATATAAAACAATGAAGAAAAAAAAGAGAAGTTGCTGTATCTCTTTTTTTGTACAATTTCGATAATTGGATGTTTAAAAACTTTCCAATGTATTGGCTTAAACATTTTATAATGTATTTAATTCTAAGAGTAAGAACTAAGAGTTTGACCAACTTATAAGTCAGCTTTTTCCTTTCCTTCAGGTCTAAAAATGTTTCATGTTTATTTCTGTGAATCTGATTTGTTTTTTATGTGGTGAGACTATAATAAAATATTGAATCTGAATCTATAATTATAATTGTGACCCTTTGTAATCTAACAGACCTTCTAACAGGACTAACTATTTAAATGTTGTCACTCACATTAATGAGTTGAACTAGAATGTCATTTTGATGTTATATTTAATATTGCAATAAAAACGGGAGGTTTGGCTAGCCATAAAACCAGGTTCAACCCACCATTTTTTCTAAAAATATGTCCTGTATCAAGTCAGGAAAATGGCAATTGTTATCGTATAGTTTGTTTCTGTGTGCGTTTCATTGTCGTTTGTTTTTTGTTCACTTCAGTGTTTCTGTTTCGTTGTCGAAATGTACGATATGGTATTGTTTATTTGTGTAATTCTCTGTCCTGGATGCTCTTGCATTTATTTGTACTGTATTCCTGTCATGTATTGGTGTCATTTTAGTGTCATATTTAACACTGCCATAAACGTGCGAGGTTTGGCTAGCCATAAAACCAGGTTCAACCCACCATATTTTCTTTAAATGTCCTGTACCAAGTCATGAAAATGGCCTTTGTCATATTATAGTTCGTTTCTGTGCGTGTTACATTTTAGTGTTGCGTTTCTGTTGTGTCGTAGTTCTCTTATATTTGATGTGTTTCCCTCAGATTTAGTTTGTAATCCGGATTTGTTTTTTTCTCAATCGATTTATGAATTTTTAACAGCAGTATACTACTGTTGCCTTTATTTATACGACCCTTGTATTGATTGGGTTTTCCTTGGTCAATGTTTCTATTGCATTTGATATAAAACAAACTTTTTTTTCAAAAACATGTTTGAAATATGATAAAAATATATATAAATATATTTTTTTATTATTCCTCAGTTATCATTTTCTATATAAAATAAGTACACAATATTTTCAATATCTTTCAAATTACAAGCGTTGAACTATTAGACCGGTCAATAGTTTCCAACTATTGGACCTGGGTGAAATTATTTGACCGAAATCGTCATTATATTTCGCGGAATTTTAAATGCAGCTACGGGATTGGCTAACGGGTTTTTATTAGTTCATTCGGGTCTTTCGATATTTATCACATTCATAAATGTAGATTCCCGAGACGTTCGAACATACACCAAATCATGGGAATCCCCCAAATAATCATCAGACGACTGATCAAACAATGGTTCAATCGGGATGGAGATTTAGAAGGTTTGATTTCGGAAATGCAGAAACGAACATTTTTTGAATACGAGTTTCACTTCTGTAATTGTGGAAGGGAGAATCTTAGAGAAGTGCAGAAAGCAGAATTTGAACAGGAACGAGACGGACAGGACAGAAAGTATGTTGGACTGAAAATAAGACGTCAAACGAAGAATCAGAGGTGAAAACTTTGCTGACAATGATCATAGTAATGGCAGAATGTAGGAACTACCAGGTAAATATCTCAAGTTGAAATCAGTACAATAGTCAAAACATTTAACTTTTTGGTTATTGCAGACTGTCCATGCACCTTACTCAAGTTTGAACTTTTGTTGTCGCATTATTTAGAATTGTAACACACAAAGCAAACCGAACATTAAAAAAAATGAAAAGAAAAACAAAGAAATACCTCAAAAACTAAAAATAAAATATATCGAAAGGACCAACACAACTTCATTGTAGCTACATATTGTTACATTTTGCGCATCTCAGTTGGAAACTATTGACTGCTCCAATATTGACCGGTTCAACTTTTGTAATTTGAAAAATAGTGAAAATATTATTTTATATGATAGAGAAAATGATAACTGACGTATAATATGATATACATAATATTTCCTATATTATTTTTTATTTTGAATTTCAGGTGACGTAAATTGTCCAGTTGTCACATTTACAAAGTTCATGAGCAAAATCAACCCGCTAAATGATAATTTTTGGCAGAGACCGAAGCCGGCGTCCAGTGTTTTGTCTACAGATTATTTATGGTTTGATAATATATTCCTGTGGGAAAAACTCGCTTGGTAATATGATGCCCAAAATAAGAACAGAATGTGAACTTTCTAAACGCTAAACAAATAATTTCATACGTAGTACCGACATCACAGCCCATGGTGGGGGCATTGCAAGTAGGCATATTATGGGCCTTAGTAGGGATAAGTCAGAGAAGGCTCTTGCTTCGTACAGTCATAGACTGAGCGTGAAGAAAAAACGGTAAATGTATGACGTGCTAAGCACTGCTGTGAAAAGAGAACCTGTCCAAAACCAGTGACAATACCGTTTAAATCATCAACTGTTTCTTGTCCTTATATTCCAAATGATGTGAATGATGTTGAAATGTTTTGAATGAAATAACCAACTTTGAAACACACCAAGTGCTTGTTCAAAATAATTCTCAGACAGTGACAAATTGCCCAAATTGTAATTTAAACACATTTCAGATCATAGCTGGATTTCCGACTCCGTCAGGTTTCGCCAACAACAGTATCAACAATTGTTCTGTTAATTTCTACTTTCAACAAAACTAATGTCTATTGGTTATCAAATGAATTTGTTGGAATTGTTGTTCTGTTAACTTAATTCTGTTGTAATGAAAAAAAAATGAAGCTTTAAACTTACAATTGCTTTCTTTTATTGGAACCCATAATAACAATTGGATAATTGTCAACACTATGTGTCTGTCGTCTCTTTCAAATATAAAAAGTAATTTTTGTCAGCTATGTCTTTTAGTACTTGGCATCACTTTGTGTCCGTTGTCTCTTTCGGTATAATAAAACACTTACTGACTGGATATTCTTGGAATAGTAAGTTTATTGTTCCTTCGGATACAATTATTGCCCTCGGCTCGGCATCGGGGACAATAAACTTAACTATTCCACTCATACCCAGTCAATAAGTATACAGGGCAATAGTTGCACATCGAAGACAATAAACTTACTAATACACTCATACTCAGTGAATAAGTATACACTATTGCAACGAGACCTACAGAAGAGACAATCATGGCAATCAAGATGGGTTTTTTTCTTTTATATCTTTAAAAGTTTTACTGCTTTTAAAGTCTTTTTAATACATGTACAATAAAATCATGATAAAACATTCCGTAGCACCTGAGATCAACACCAGTTTTTGTTGGGATGGTGTTGTTCAGTCTGTGGTTGTGTTGTGTTTTGTATAAAAGGTAAAATCACAAAACTACTGCACTCCGAGAAAAATTCAAAACGGAAAGTTCCCAATCAAATGGCAAAATCAAAAGCCAAAACACATGAAACGAACATGCCGAATGGATATCAATTGTCATATTCTTGACTTGGTACAGGCATCTCCTTATGCCGAAAATGGTGGATTGAACCTGGTTTTATATCTAGCTAAACCTTTCACTTGTAGACCATCAAATTCCATTATATTTACAACGATGCGCAAACAAAACAAACAGACATAATAGATAAAAATGTCAAAAATACAGCAGTCACCATTTTGTTGTAATATTAACTATTAAAAAACAAACAAATAACAAAGAAGCACAAAATGGCATATAGACCAAGCATATGAGCAAAAATTAAAGACAAAAGAACACAAATTTACCGTAGTAAAATAACACAATGATGGTACTGTTGTTTGTCTGTTTGCCTTTCTTCTTTTAGCCATGTCATTGTCAATCGATTTTTGACTTATGTGTTTGAATGTCCCTTTCGTATTTTTGCCTGTATTTAACATGAACACTATAAACATTTCAAGCTGTACAGCATATATTTATGAGATTAATAGATAAAGGCAACAGTAGTATACCGCTGTTCAATATTCATAAATCGATTGAGAAAAACACACATTCAAGTTACAAACTAAAACTGAGGGGAAAAAATCAAATATAAGAGAACTACGTCACAACAGAAACACAACATTAAAACACAGAAACGAACTATAATATAACAATGGCCATTTGGCTGACTTGATAGAGGACATATTAAGACAAAAATGGTGGGTTGAACCTGGTTTTGTGGCATGTCAAATCTCCCGCTTTTATGGCAATGTTAAATAAAACATGAAAATGACAACATTACATGACAGGACTACAATACAAATAAATGGGATAACATAAAGGACAGAGAAACATAAGAAATAATAGCCAAGAAAAGGTACCAGGTTTAAAATCTAAAAAGCCAGACGCGCGCCTCGTCCAAACAAGACCAACCAGCGACGCTCAGACGAAAAAAGTTCGAAAGCCAAAATAAGTACAAAGTTGAAGTGCACTGAGGACCAAAAGTTCCAAAAAGTTGTGCCCAATACGGCTACGGTATTCTGCCTGGGATAAGAACATCCTTATTATTCAGAATAATTCATACTTTTGCAAACAGTAAAATTTATAAATGACTAAAACAGAAGTTGTGAATAAATACAGAATAAAAACGGATACATTAAATAAAACAACCCAAACCAGCACATCAAAATACACAGCCGAGTTAGCCAAAGCCATCAACGCACAAAGTGACGTCCCATTTTAATTTCTAAAAAAATTCCCCCAAAATAAGATAGAATTAGAATAGAATTCAAGATTAGATTTGTAATACTAAAATAAAATGTATAAAATAACATTTAAAATTACAATATATACTAATTAATATCAAACTGTGGTAGTAATTAGATAATTAATTGTATTATCTAGCTATGTCAGCGTTTCTTCTGATTCAAACTGTAAACCAAATACATCGTATAAATTTCGTTGACCCAAACTAAAATCTAACAAATGAACTGGTGATTAATCATCTTTACCACAACACACGAATACAACAGAAAAAAAAATAAGATTTACAACTACAAACTTCAAGACATTTGACAAAATCCGATCAGAATAACAAATAAAACATCAAAAATAAATACATGAATTTGGGATAGAAAAGCGCCGTGAAACGTCTTATTGCAATGCGAATTCATACTCAGCAAAACAGTAACAATCGGGAATAAGTCACGTTTGGTATTTAAAAGATCAGACGACGTGATGACAACCCACAATCTAACACGTGGTAAAAAGGTCCTTTGTTAGTTTGGACAAAGACACATCGTATGGATCAACCAATTCGTGATGGTGTCTGTAAAATTTACGGAGTGTCATTTTTAATCTGTCCTCCTCATAACTTTGTTGGAGCAGTTTCTGCGTTAGGAGCACACTCCTGTATATGAAGTCCGTATAGTGTGAACATGCACGAGAATAACATATCAATTGAGATATGTAAACACCATACGAAGGGGCAGACTGTATGTTACTGCTGAGAAATGGGAAATTGATAATTGGGAAGTTGAAATCGTCCCGTTTGTGATAGATTTTCGTGTGAAGTCGTCAATCTGTGTCAATATTGAGGAAAAGGTCAAGGTTTTAAGCAGTCTTCCTAGTATCAGTACTATCCTTAATTTCAAGTTCACTGGGATATCTGAGATGTAAGTATTGGCTGAAATATGGGTTAGTCAATGATATGACATCATCAATATTGTAATGTGCAGGGTGTAACCCCCCCCCCCCCCCTGACATTTTTTTAATCTTTGGAAATCAACATTTCCATTTATTTTTCATGTTTTGCCAATTTACAAGTTCTTGTTGATAATGTTTGGCTAAGGCCCTTTGTTATGTTAAGATATATAATGATTTTTCTTGTTGCAAGCCAGGAAATAGTTTCAATGGAAATATTTCATAATTTGTTAACTTGTTCAGAAGTTCAAAGTTAGTCATGTTTGTTGTTTCTTTTCATAAATTTCACAGGGCTTAAAATCGTATAAAAGTAAAAGCCGTACCATTTCCACGTTTAACTGCTGCTTTATTTTTGTAATAATTATCTTTACATGTTTTAGATAAGAAGTAAAATAGAATTTTATTGATTCTCAGCTGATCGAAATCAATCGCCATGTAAACAAAGTCACATGACCGTCTAGACGTCTAGGAATTCGTCTGCTATGTATTTCTTTGAGATTTTAGTATTTTTGCAAGATCAGTAAACGTGGAAACATGAAATTCAATTAACAATTTCCTATTATAATTATGTATCTAAATGATATGAATGTGTCGCCTTTGGGTTATTTTTGCACTAAGCCTGTTTACAATGTGATTACGCCATTTTTGTATCAAAGCGCTTTACCCCAAACCATGTTTTGCTTGCCCGATTAAAATTAACGTAATGTACGACGTTCTAACCTATAGTCACACTTTCCTTAAAGTCGTAGCTAATAAAGCGCCACACCCGGGCAAGCTGTTAACTCTTAAGTAACTCCAAAATTCACGAAAGTTCAGGCAATTGCCCGGATTAACTTGTCCCACCATTTTTGTTTTCATTGTTATTGTTGGCTAATACATGTCCCGTGACATATAAATTTATCATATAAGGAGCGCCGCTTTCATAATATGGTGAATAGCTGCCGTGGCGGGTAACTACAAATTCTAAAAGTAACAACAGTAATAATTTTCGTAAAGAAATAACAACACATCAGAGCTATGAATATTTATTGTAATTTTAATACCATTTTGTACTCAGCACATCAACCCACAGAATTTAAATGGAAAATAAGGATAAAAACCGGCTGTCAGTTCCTACCTTGTCCAGTTACCCCAGTGTGTTAATAATGTAATCCTGCAGTTATCCCCCATCACATCGACCTTTCTAACCATAGATAATTAACAAGGGACCATATATTAGGATTTTACTAGGATAAACTGTTACTTTCGGCCTGACATAATTAGATAAATGGATGTGCCAATTGTTGGTATTTAGATGTTCCAGTCCCAATTCGAATGTGCCATCACAATATTAAATATAGATTTTTCTTACCCTGATTTATCCATGCTTCATCACCAGGTTTAGTCAAGGGTGACTTAGTTATATAAACAATGTTAGAAGAATATATCTTATTCCTGTATTTTACCATATTATTATATTTATGTGTTAATAAATATCTATTCCTGTGGATTATGCATTATTGTTAGTGAAATAGAAATCTCCAGTAAATGGTAAATCAACTTACAATTTCCAAATGAGCAAACACTGGTTTCCTGACTAGGAATGGATCCTTCTGTTCATTAATCATTTTAGTGTTGGTACACTAAACTTCATAAGAGTAAGATTATACGTTTTGGGCAGTAGTCTTGTGGCTGGGCAGATATTTCTCTGTTACAGGCAGGCACAATTGGTCCATAATGGCTGACCATCCAGACACATACATATACACGTTTAAAATTGGTTAATGCTGCAACCTTTACGGAGACTTACCCAAATGATATAATTATATTGAAGCCTACCCCAGGTCCCTTACAATGGTGTCAGAAGTGGGATTGCTTTAATTTTTTCAAAGCAATCCAGAGATACGAACCTAGATGTTACATAGCTCGATGTGATGGTAACCGCCCGCCACAATTTTTAAAATGTGTAAATATGTTATAGTTTTTTTTTGTTTTTTTTTAAAGACTTGAAATACATTTATTGAAAGTCACCTGAATACAATTTTCCTTGTATAACCCAGGAAAGAATACACAAGGGGCCCTGTGTTTACAATGATCCAACGTCCAGGGATAAACGGTGGACTCTATTATATAAAAAAAAAAATCTGTTTTATATTTTTTCCATACATAAGTTATACATTCATATTAATTACACAGATTGAGTTTGCGTATAAATTATTCACAATATTCTACCAGTAAATGAAATACATCAAAAGTCCCCCAAAACACACTACAATCTACACAATAATTTACCTTTACTTATGTAATTGACATTTTATTTTTTGTACTTTTACCACCTAGATTACATTGTTATGTGTCGGTCAGTGATTTTATAGGTCACATGCTCGACCTTGTAAATGCGTGTACCGTATATTACTATCGTTGGATGTATTATGTTCTAAAAAGGAAAGGAAAGTAAGTACAAATTATTACGTCACTTACTAATGTATAAGATTTATTATAAGTTTTATTTCAGCTGCAAAGTTTTCTTTTTTAGATGATAATGATTTGTCCATAGATTCAATTAAACTGCGCAGTTCCCGTTTTGCATATGCTATCAATTGACTGGAAGTAAAACTTTTAGACTGATATTTGATTATATTCCTACATTTCCAAATAATCCATTTAACTGTATTCATAATCGTATTAGTTATGACATTGTACTTTTTGTTGTAATCGTACATTCCTAGTATGATAAGTTCTTCGCTCAATGGAATATATACAGTGTTATTAAGTACATTATATGTTTTAAGCGCATCAAAAATGTGTTCCAAAACAACCATTATAATGTTACAGCTGTGAAAAAGGTGTGTGAGTTTCGTTTTCTGTTTTACAAAAATGGCATTTGCCATTATTTGATTTGCCGATTCTAAATAGTTTTTGCTCCGTATAGATAATGTTATGAACCATTTCCCAGCTAATTTGATTTGCTTTCCTAGAGGACATACTTTTATTTAAATTTATCCAGATCTTTTTCCACGGTAATTCCGAATTGTACTGAATATTCCATTTTATTTGACAGTTTGGAACTATATCTAAATTTAACGAATATTGGATTAATTTCAAAGATATCTCACTTGGGATTACTACTTTATTCTGTTTATCGTAAAATTCAAATGTATTTTTAATGTAATAACCATTTTTGGGGGGTTCTGGATCAACGTGGACGTTTTTTAGTCTGTCCTTGAACAATTTTGGAATAGCTAATTTCAGCCTTGTCCATTCCGAGATCCAGTTTCTCTTATCTTTAAGAGTATTGTATATAAAGTTGTCGATTTTGATGTTTTTCTTTTCTTCATCCCAAATATCTTTTATTGTATGAATTCCACTTTTTCCGAAGTTAGCGAATAAAAATAGGTCTTTTGTTGTATTGAATTTTTATGTTTCCAAAAAGTTGTTGGTTTAGGATATCGTTTTCATTTATTGGACTTTGTATACTTAAAAATTTTGACCACGTTTTAATTAACTCAAGATAGTATGTTGGAAAATTTTCCATTTGTAATCCTCGTAAGTCCGAACACTTTGCTTAAAAAAATCATCACAATTATATTTGATATCAAACTTCTGTAGCCACCATTTGGCTATTGTATTCCAGTTATCGGTTTTTGATCTTAAAATCTTTTGCATACTTTTGATTTGTTTGGATTTAATGAACGAGTCCATATTGATCATACCAATCCCCCCTTCCTCTACCGGTAAGCAACAAACGTCCCTTTTAATTAAATTTACTTTTCCCTCCCATATAAAATTCCACATGACATTGTTTATTTCTTTTTTATATTTTTCAGGTATACCTCGCATTTCGATTTCGAGCCCTATTTTCGATATAATCAATGATTTTAATATTAAGACCCTGCCCTTCAATGTTAGGTCACGAGATTTCCAGACCTCAAGACACGCCTTAATCTTCGTTATTTTTTCTAACCATATAGCTTCTATATCAACACTGTATCCATGCATAACTCCCAATGCTTTAATTGGTTCGCTTGACCACCTAATTTTTTTTTATATTTTGGTGTTTTATTTCTCCAACGACCCAAATATACCCCTACAGTCTTTTCATAATTTATCTTAACACCCGATGCTTTCTCATATATTTCTAAAACCTTGAATGTTTCCTCGATTGATTCCTCTGTTCTATTAAAAAATTGTGTATCGTCTGTAAACATGTTAATCTTAACCTCTTTCTTTTCATTTTCTATGTCAGGGTGGGGTAGATTTATTCCTTGAATTTTCGGATTAGCACTAATTATGGCTGCCATCGGCTCTGCTTGTAAAATGTATAGCATCGGCGATATTGGACAGCCCTGACGGATTGATCTAGAAATTGGGACGTATCTTGATTGAAAACCGTTAGTCATTAAACAAGTTTTAGCATTTTTTAGTAACATTTAACCCATTCCCGAAAAGGAGTAGGTCCGGTAAGACCCCTTTTTGGCCCCAAAATATAACAGTTTTACAAAATTGTTAAAATGTTAACTTTTAATTATTTATTGGACAGTTGAATGCTTCTGCTACATACATATGGGCTGTTTTTGACAATACAATGCACATATATCGGGTTGTAGCACCACTAAGTCATGCTAAATTACTGAAATCTTCAAAATTCTATCATTTTAGTTAAATTTCAGACGGTTTCCTTGTAAAACGAAAGTGGCCGCATTCGTGTTCATCCTTAATATTGAAATGTAAGTTGTATTTTATGATAATACATAACATGTATAAAGGTTGTGGATGAACACGGATGCGGCCACTTTCATTTTTGACAAAAACCATCTGAAAAGTGACGTTTTTTGGCATATTTGAGAGATTTTTCATATTTGAGCTTGAATCGGATCGTTTTTAATGACTAAATCAGTTAAAATCTTTCACTTATACTAATTAAATCAAGTGAAATAGACACTTAAGTCTTTAAAAAGTGGTCAAAATCTTTCGTCAGATGAAACTGAAATTTGAGGCCAAAATGAGTCCTTACCGGACCTACTCCTTTTCCCCAAATTGAAATTTTTCTAAACATGCATCTAACCATTCCCATTCTGCATAGTCAAAAGCTTTTGTTTGATCAAGAAAAAGGATTGATCCTTCTTCGTCTTCCATATCTATAAAATCGAAAATATCTTGCAGGATTCTATTAGAATCAAAAATATTTCTGCCCTTAACAAATCCTTTTGATCTGTTTCTATAATAGATGGTAGAACTATTTTCAAACGTTCACCCAGAATTTTTGAGCAAATTTTATAGTCTACATTTAATAATGTTATAGGTCGCCAGTTTTTAATATCCTCCCTCTCCCCAATTTTATATAATAGGCTTATCATTCCAAGTCTCTGCGATTCGGAAAGTGTTTTATCAAAAAAGGTTTCTTTTAATATTTGCGTAAGCTCATCCTGTATCAAAAACCAATAGTCCTGATAAAATTCTGCAGTTATGCCATCTTCCCCTGGTGATTTATCCCTTTTTATTAATTTAATTGCTTTGAAAATTTCATCTTTTGTAATTTCACCATCACTTAACCGGTTTTCTGCTTCAGATGGAGTTTTATTTACATTATATAGTAATTTTTCCCCAGCCTCTCTATTACAACCCCCGAGGTAAAAAGTTTCTCATAATATTTTAATTGTTCACCTAAGATTTCATTAATATTTTTTTTGTATGTGCCATTTTCGGCTTTTATTTTTGACAATAGTTTTTCTTTTCCTCGTTTTTGTTCTAATCTGAAAAAATAATTTGTGGATTTTTCACCTTTTTCATACCAATTTATTTTTTATCTTATGCGTGCTGCTATTGCTTTTTGTTCGTAATATTTATATATATCATTTTTTAGTTTTTCAATCTCATTCAGATTTTGTTGTGTTCCATCATTTTCTAACAGATTTTCTAATTTATCTTCCCAATTTTTAACTTCATTTTCATTTAACCTAAGTTTCCTTGAAACAGTTATTGTTATGTCCTTTATTTTAGTTTTTGTTAAATCCCAGAACTCCTTTTTATCTTTAAAATTATTTATGTTAAGTTTCCAAGATTTCCAGAATGTTTCAAAAGTATTTATGAAAAGGTCGGTTTTAATTATACTATTGTTCATTTTCCAATAACCCGGGCCTCTTTCTGGTTCGACGATGTTCATAGTAATTGTTACGCCGTCGTGATCGCTGAAAGGGAAAATAAACAATTTTTGCATTGTTTACTCTACAATCGATATTCTCACTAGTGAATATATAATCTATTCTCGATTATGATTGACCCCTTGAAAATGTATATTGTTTTGGATATCTGAGACGCCAAATGTCCGTCAGTTCATTTTTTTCAATGAAATTTTTTAGTTCATTATTTACCGCATCTTCACGTTTGGGCATATGTTTTCTATCTAATTTCCTATTTAGACAACAATTAAAATCTCCCATAACGTAATTCACAATATCATTTTCTTTATCTATTTTTAACTTATTAAAGAAATGTTTTCTTTCTATGCCATTATTAGGGGCGTAGATATTAAAAATTCTAATAGTTTCGTTTGAGTCTAATTTGAATTCAACTATCAATTTCCTTCCCTCCGCATCTTTATATTTTCCAGTAATGTTTATATCTAAATTTGGTTTCACTAAAATTGCTACCCCTTTGGAAACGGAAGTCCCGTTACACCAAAAACTTAACCCTCCCCATTCATTTTTCCATTCATTTTCTACAAATTTTGTACAATGAGTTTCCTGCAAACATATAAAATCAAAATTCTTCTTCTGACACCACTGGAATAATGCATTTCGTTTTGACTTATCTCCCATACCGTTTGCGTTTAATGAAACTAAACGAATAGACATACTTTATGGGAAAAAATAAATATGCATATTATTGTCTTCAAAATTCTGAATATTTAGTTTGCTATACAGTTCACCGATTTCATTTATGTAATACAACATAATTAAAGTCCAACATATATTCAATATATTAACAACAAATGAACTTGCATGTACACTTACAATGCATTTTTTTAGAGTTATCTCCCATACCATATATTTCATATATAATTATTTTTTGCCTTCTATTTCACCAACAAGTACACATATTTGTATCACTAACATAATACAGTTCAATAATTTTCCAAATATTTCCAATAAATGCAAGATTTTGCATACACAATAATAGCATGGATTTTTTAAAAGTTTTTCATTATCATGATTATATGATAAAAAATTATATTAATATATTATATACATTTTTACACAAAGTTCTCCATAAGCTCGTTTAAGAAATGTGCCGGGATCATTTACTTAGAAACAGTTTCTTCTAAAGAAGAGTTTTGTCTTTTTGATTGCTGTTTCTCAGCTGATCCTGGCATGGTGTTGAAGCTGAACTTCGAGTTCTCTTTTTACCACTAGGTGTTACGTATTCGCCTAATCTGTCTATGCTCATAAAGTTCTTGACAAGAGAAACAAGTTGTTTTGCTCCTTCTGGATTGATATGTACCCCGGATGGGTCATTTTTATCAAACAATGTTTTAATGGGGTTGACACCCATGCCTGGTCGACAGAAATCATCCCAAAGATCGACAAAAGATAGCCTTTGATCTTTTGAACATACCTTTTCCATATACAAATTAACAGAATGAAATGTTAAATAACATTTTGTTAAAGTTTGACCTTTGCCCTTTCTTGGCAGTATACTGAATACATGTATGCATATATCCGCATTAGGAAAATCTGTCATGTTTCTTGTGACGTCGTTTGTACCCAAAAAAAAGATGACCTTCGACACATAATTTTTAAGTATTGTCTCATAAATGTACAAATTGAAAGATCACCCAACTCGACAGGTGCATCCTTAATCGTAACATGTGTCACCTCTTTTTCAACATCGACAAATTTGTAATGATAGTTTTTAAGTTCGATACCCTTTATTAGTAATAATGTTTTCGATGCCTGATCATCAACAGTTACAACGCATTCTCTTTCAGTCAGTTGTATAGCTTTAACCTTTTCTCTGTTTATATATTTTTCCAGTTCGTTTAGAATATCTGTATGTGTGATCCCCTTGATATACTTTGAACTAAAGTGTACTGACTTGTATCTTTGTATTTGTTGATTAGTGTGGTGAACTGGGTCTAGTTCGCTCGCCATTTTGTAAACAAAACGATATGTGTTCACTTAGAAATCAGTTTTGACAATTTGGACAGTTTGTTTACTTCATTTTCACTTTCTCTTGGACGGAAAAGACCTCTGCAATGAATTTAGGTTATATATCCGACGAAAAGTACAAGCAATAGGTTTAAAGATGTGTTTTTTAAATTTTACCGGAGCTTGCGAAAAACACTACATGTCACACCAAGGGCAGATAACCAACTTTCATATATATATATATATGTTATTGTTGATTCTTTTCGTGATGTTTTTATTGAAAATCGTATTTTTGTAAAGGTATGGCTGACAGTCCCGACCCAGAAATCCAGTTTCATGCACCCCCACCAGAATTTGGCCAAGGAGATGACCAAAACGAACATGATGACCATGAATATGAAGAAGAAAGAAGATATAACAGAGCTTTTGAAAATGGTGATACAATCAGTAGGCCAGCCCAAGGGAAATAATCTGAGTTTTTATATCAAACCAGATTTGTATAGTGGAAGTAGTGATTGGGATGAGTACTATTCTCATTTTGAAGACTGTGTGGAGTTGGGAGGATTGTCTGAGAAAGACAAATGTTTAACTTTGGCAGCAAGTTTACGTGGTTCAGCCCGTACTTTTTACATAAGCCTGACTATTGCAGAGAGAAGAAAGATTTGGATGTACCAGACAACAGAGTAGATGGCTCTCAAGGTTTGAATCCAGAAAACGTTTGCCATGTGAATCCATTGCCATGCTAGGAGATGAATTGAGACAACTTTCCCAAAAAGCTTATACCAACCTTGACCCCCGTGCCCAAGAAGCTCTTGCCCTTAACCAACTGTACAAATCCGTGTCACTGGAAATGAAATGTAGATGTATTGACAAAGAATGTGCAACTATATCTGATGCAGTCCAAGTAATATAAAGATATGAGGCTATTTTAGGAGAACCACCAGTTATAGAGAAGAAGAAAACAGCTGTATGACAAATTTCTACAGATGATGACCAGGACTACAGTTTTGACCAGCTAAATGCCAGAGTGGCAAAGCTTGAACAGACCAGTTATAACACCCCTACAGCTACCCCCAAACCATGTATAAATCAAATGCACCATCCCAAGGGAAGTTTGAACGCAAATGTTTTATTTGTGAATCACCCAGGCATATCATCAAAGACTGTCCAATGCTGAAGAAAGTAATGACTTACGCAACCAACCAATCAAGACCATACTATGGATCCAATAACATTGGAAAGCAGCAGGAAAACTACAACCCGTCAAAGTAGAGGGACCTATTTCGACGGACGACTCATCTAATGGGCCTAGAAAAAAAAATTATGAAATATATGATAATTGTAATAAAAGAATTGGGCAATTGGGGAAATTTGATAACGGATTTTATGCCGTTGGGGAGGTTGGTGGACTTCATGTTGAATTTCTAGTAGACACTGGCTCTACTACTACACTGTTAGCTTGCAAAATGTTTGACCAAATTTTAGAAAGAAACAAGCCAAATTTAGAACCTTCACGATTAAATATAAAGGATTTAAATGGAAATACTATTATAGCTTATGGTCAGAGCATAATGAACCTGAATTTTAATGGTAAACAATTTCCCCAAACTATCATAGTGTGTGATATCAGTCCAGATGCCATCATTGGACAAGACTTACTGTTACATTATGTCAACAAAACTGATTATTAGCGTATGGTGTTACAGACCAGTTTAACATACATTCAATGTTGGGTTGCTGGAGAAACCCAGATGGTGTGCCGGGTAGAAGTCAAAGAAGAAACCACCATGCCTGCCAATTTAAGAATGTTTATACCAGTGGATATTTCGTTTCTGTGAAAAATTGAGTGAGAGCTGCATGATTGAACCATCTGTACGACTGTTTGACGAGAAAAATATAGCCATTTTGCCTGCCATTCTACAAAGTTCTACTGAAAACAAAGTTGTTAGTTTGCATAATTTTAATGATACGGATGTCAAGATATATCCAAAAATGAAGTTAGGAGATTGTGAATCATATTATGAGAAGAACAGTACTGCTGTTTGTTGTACAGAGGTTTCTCCAGATGAAAATCCAGGAGAATCTAATTTACCAGAATGGAACTCACTGTCTGATGAGTCATCAGACTTAAAAACCTAACGGAACATGTGGGACAGGTTTGAAATTTGCAATGGAGTTTTATACGTAAATTGGATTGATAATTTGGAACAAATTAACTGGAGACTGGTAGTACCTGAGTCTTACAAAGATACTGTTTTAAAATATAACCATAACATACCCTCTGCTGGACACCTAGGTGTAGAGAAAACCATGGAAAATATTAAACAGCACTTTTATTGGCCCCGAATGAAAGTCTGCATACAAGATTATATTAGGAAGTGTGATGGTTGTGCTTCAAGAAAACCCGTACTAAAACAAAGTTCAAGAGCTCCATTGGGGAATTATAATGTTGGTGCCCCAATGGAAAGGATTGCAATTGACATCTTGGGACCCTTACCAAAGACACGACAAGGTAACAGATATTGTCTGGTTTTGACAGATTGTTTTTCTAAATGGACAGATGCTTATGGAATTCCAGATCGAGAAGCAGCTACAGTGGCTAAGATTTTTGTGAATGAATTCGTTTGGAAATTTGGTACCCCCTTGCAGATCCATACAGATCAAGGGGCAAATTTTGAGTCAAAAATTTTCAAGGGAATGTGTGAATTGTTATGTATTGACAAAACCAGATCAACATCATTTCATCCACAGTCTAATTGCTGTGTTGAAAGGTTTAACCGTACTTTAACAAATATGTTGAGTATGTACTGTGCAAAAGACCAAGCTGTTTGGGATGAATATTTGCCTCAAGTTTTACTTGCCTACAGATCATCAGTTCATTCAACAACTGGATTTACACCCAATTTCCTAACCTTTGGAAGGGAAGTAACTCTTCCACTACAAGCCGTTTTTCCAATGCCTTCCCCAGCCCAAGATTATTGGACCTTTTGGATTATAGCTCTTCATCTTTTATATAAGCTTTGGATTTCAAATATTTTGGCCACGAGCATCACTGAAGAGACATATTTTGTCGAAATGCGCATCTGGTGCAACAAAATTGGTACCGTTGATTTTATTATGCTACATGCAAAGAAGACTTTGTTATAGACCTGCAAAATAGATTACAAACAGTTCATGAATTAGCCCGTAATAATTTGAAAAATAAGGTCCAGTATCAAAAGAAATATTATGACGTAAACTCCAAGAAAAGGATGTTTAAAGTAGGACAACTAGTGTGGCTGAATGACCCAACCCGGAAAATTGGGGTATGTTCAAAATTAAGTGCTAAATGGAAAGGACCATACATTATTACTAAATGTATGGATGACACAACTTATATTGTCAAAAAGACTGCTAAAGCAGATGGCAAAGACCTACCATGTAAATAGACTAATGTCATATGAGGGACAAAAGCTGCCTGTATGGATGAAGAAACTTCAACATATCAAATGAGTCGGTGAATTATTTTATGAAATGAAGATGTAATATATTGTGAATATTTGACTATTGTAATAATATATTAAATAAATTGTTGAGTTTATTTTATTGTTACTCATGATTTGGTGCCTTGAAAATTTCATGCCTATGATGAGGTGTAAAAAGGAAGTTAGACCAACCAGGTGTGGACGTATACAGTTTTTATTTTGGTTCTTCAATGGACGCATTGATGTTTTGATATATAACATGTGTGTTATTTTAACAATCTTGGTACTGGACGCATTGTCGAGAGGCGGATCCGTCAACTGGAAAGGACTACAAGGGACTGGACTAGCCATCCATGAAATTGGTAGTCGCTCTGTGGTTTCGGGCAAAGGACTTGTACTGATACGTCAACTGAATTTGGTATTGGAAATTATAAAATGTGTCAAGGCTGTTTAGCCATTTATAGAATAATTCACCTGCTTGATATGGTCAGTGTCCTGTCAAGACTGGGGATTCCTATAATTAACCAAATAATTTAATAAATTAGTGGCCATGTGCTGAGTACTGTCATAATATAATATATAGAGTTAATGTGTATATATCGTCCATTACGCACTGTCCATGTATTACATGTATATATTATGGTCACCTGTCCACAGTAACAAGTTTTGCTGTGCATCTCTAAAGTGTTTCAAGGATACAAGACTGGAGTAACCTGATCTTTCAGCTACAACACCAATAAATAATCTTCATACCTACAAAACAAATATAAAGAACAATGTTGAATATATTAATAATAGTTTTCTATATACAAGATATGCAATATACAATATATATCAAATGTGACAGCACACTTACAAAGATGTTCTGTTTTCAGATGGAAAAAGAATGCTGGATATGTACCGAAAAATTTGATACAACTAAACAACTGAAATCCCATTTGGATTAGCAGTGTACATTCCAAGATGGAGGTGGTATGTCCCTTTTGTTTGGATGGACCTACAAAATACAAGAGAGTATGGGAGTTGAAAGACCATTGCAATAGATTCCATAAACCAGCCATGCAGGACATGAGGCCTGACGTATTATCAAAAGGGAATGCCTACTACCTTGCTGTACATCCGGCATGCTACAGGAAGGTAATAAGGCCAACAGCTTTCTACTCACCCTCAGCCAGAGATCTGAAGAAAGCCATGCAGGCATGGCTGAAGAAGTCGAAAGACACCTACAGGACCCCAGAGGAGTAGGAGTAAGGATGGAAAGAGGGCACTAAGTTTGATGAGCCTCCAGGAGAGAAACTATTTCAGCCAGTCTATTCCGGGGATGAGACACGGGCGGCCTCATCCTCTTCTATTGATATGGAGATTACAAGACCTGATGCCTGGCGCATAACTTATGTGGCGCTGGTGCAACAAAGTATCATGGTGGAAGCCATCTTTAGGAGAGAGACCTACAGATTTGCCATTGCAGATACAGATGTCAAGTATGTGTCTGCATTGACAAGGAGAATGCTGGCCATTCCGCAGGGAGGAAAACAATCCGCTGGACGGAAGCACAAGCTCCTTGGCAAAACTTATAGCGACAGAATAACGCTGGCCGTGAAATTATTAGGACTGCCAGAGAAGTACGTCAAGAGTATTCACCGTTTGGAAACCGATTTTTATGCAGTCCCTACAACAGAACTTTTCGATGCTCCATCTAAAACTCCAGTTATCAGTAAAACGAAAAGCATTGTTAAATCCACCATTTCGGCAAAGAAGTCCACAAAGAAATCATCATCACCTGTCATTAAGAAACCTGAAAAACCATCCTCTACACAAGTAACATCAAGCCCAAGGAAATCAACACCACCAACAACGCCGGTCGTTACCATCACTTCTTTAGCTCTCTCTCCCATTTCTACCGGATCCATGCCATCTTCACCTCCTCCAGCAAAGAAGCCCAAGAGGTCCACCATACCGTACACCCCAGAAAAGCCTTCTCAACCTGGACCAACATATATACCCACCCCGAAACAGTTGCTGGCGACAATAACAACCCAAGATATTCCAAATTTAGAGCTACGGACACCTGCTGAATGTGCAACTACCTTGCTACGTCTTGGGGGAATACCATTGTTTCCTCCAGCATGGCGAGACTGGACTGGGGAGGTTCAGGTGAAACTTCCTGGAGAAGTTCTCACCAAGGACTGGCCTCCCAAGGGCTGGAAGGAAATGACGCCAGACACCAAGAATTCATAGCGTTTCAATATGAGCAGGTCTCCAATCACCCTACTGTACCTAGTCGAGCAGGACTCCTAGACAAATATAATATGTTAGCTTTGCCAGGAACACCCCCACACAACAAGATTAAAGATGTCACCAGAACCGTTATGAAGAACCGTTTTTATCTGTACGAACATTTAAGATTGATAGCCACCAATGGGATTAAGCCGGATCTTTCCACTACTTTCATGCTGGACATGCTGGAGAAAGCAAGCGCTAGTCGCGATACATCTACAGACCACATTTGCCATGCCTTGGATAAGGCTGGCATTCCTTTACGATTGGACGTTTAAATTCGATTCATATAAAGTTGCTGAACATTACATTTGCGTATATGGGAACATTATATCAATTATTTTGGACTTTAAACTAAAACTAATATCGTCCGTTTATGCAGTTATAGAAGATTACAGATTATGAACACTTGAATATGAAATCATCAATGTGACAATGGGGGGTAGATTTTACTTGATATTGAAATGTGTTGTTATATGAAATGCATTTATGATAAATGTATGTATAAGGATTTCTTGTGCAGCACGAATCAGGCATACAGTAGCCTAGCATATGTTATATGAGTAAGTTTATATCAGCTGGGTCTGATATATTAAGTGAACTCAAGGCTTTGAATAGGTATTCTGGTATAGGTATTCTTGCTACACGTAACAATTTAAGGTCGAATGGACAGACAACACAAATGGCAATATCTTTCTTTGTTTAACAATGGCTAATCATACTGTATGCATTGAGTTGTGTTGTACAAGAAACGAGTGTAATATCTATTGAATTCGGGGGAATTCCACCACTTTAAGGTGGGGAGGCTGTTATGTGCAGGGTTTAACCCCCCTGACATTTTTTTAATCTTTGGAAATCAACATTTCCATTTTTTTTTCATGTTTTGCCAATTCACAAGTTCTTGTTGATAATGTTTGGCTGCGGCCCTTTGTTATGTTAAGATATATAATGATTTTTCTTGTTGCAAGCCAGGAAATAGTTTCAATGGAAATATTTCATAATTTGTTAACTTGTTCAGAAGTTCAAAGTTAGTCATGTTTGTTGTTTCTTTTCATAAATTTCACAGGGCTAAAAATCGTATAAAAGTAAAAGCCGTACCATTTCCACGTTTAACTGCTGCTTTATTTTTGTAATAATTATCTTTACATGTTTTAGATAAGAAGTAAAATAGAATTTTATTGATTCTCAGCTGATCGAAATCGATCGCCATGTAAACAAAGTCACATGACCGTCTAGACGTTTAGGAATTCGTCTGCTATGTATTTCTTTGAGATTTTAGTATTTTTGCAAGATCAGTAAACGTGGAAACATGAAATTCAAATTCAATTAACAATGTCCTATTATAATTATGTATCTAAATGAAATGAATGTGTCGCCCTTGGGTTATTTTTGCACTAAGCCTGTTTACAATGTGATTACGCCATTTTTGTATAAAAGCGCTTTACCCAAACCATGTTTTGCTTGCCCGATTAAAATTTACGTAATGTACGACGTTCTAACCTATAGTCACACTTTCCTTAAAGTCGTAGCTAATAAAGCGCCACAACCGGGCAAGCTGTTAACTCTTAAGTAACTCCAAATTCATGAAAGTTCAGGCAATTGCCCGGATCAACTTGTCCCACCATTTTTGTTTTCATTGTTATGGTTGGCTAATACATGTCACGTGACATATAAATTTATTATATAAGGAGCGCCGCTTTCATAATATGGCGAATAGCTGCCGTGGCGGGTAAATACAAATTCTAAAAGTAACAACAGTAATAATTTTCGTAAAGAAATAACAACACAGCAGAGGTATGAATATTTATTGTAATTTTAATACCATTTTGTACTCTGCACATCAACCCACAGAATTTAAATGGAAAATAACGATAAAAACCGGCTGTCAGTTCCTACCTTGTCCAGTTACCCCAGTGTGTTAATAATGTAATCCTGCAGTTATTCCCCATCACATCGACCTTTCTAACCATAGATAATTAACAAGGGACCATATATTAGGATTTTACTAGGATAAACTGTTACTTTCGGCCTGACATAATTAGTTACATGGATGTGCAAATTGTTGGTATTTAGATGTTCCAGTCCCAATTTGGATGTGCCATCACAATATCAAATATAGATTTTTCTTACCCTGATTTATCCATGCTTCATCACCAGGTTTAGTCAAGGGTGACTTAGTTATATAAACAATGTGGTTTTGATGTTATATATATATATATATGTTATATTTGTTATTCTCGTGGGATTTTGTCTATGTGTGTTACATTTTAGTGTTATGTCGTTGTTCTCCTCTTTTATTTAATGCGTTTACATCGGTTTTAGTTTGTTACCCCGATTTTGTTTTTTGTCCATGGATTTATGAGTTTTGAACAGCGGTATACTACTGTTGCCTTTATTTAGAAGAAAATATCTTATTTCTGTATTTTACCATATTATTATATTTATGTGTTAATAAATATTTAGTCCTGTGGATTATGCATTATTGATAGTGAAATAGAAGTCTCCAGTAAATGGTAAATGAACTTACAATTTCCAAATGAGCAAAGACTGGTTTCCTGACTAGGAATGGATCCTTCATAAGAGTAAGATTATACGTTTTGGGCAGTTGTCTTGTGGCTGGGCAGATATTTCTCTGTTGCAGGCAGGCACAATTGGTCCATAATTGCTGACCATCCAGACACATATATATATACACGTTTAAAATTGGTTAATGCTGCAACCTTTACGGAGACCTACCCAAATGATATAATTATATTGAAGCCTACCCCAGGCCCCTTACAATATATCGGAAAGTAAAGAATTTCGAAAGGTGCTCTTTCTTTTTGTCTTTTAAAGGTTCTGAATGAATTCTGCTTCATGCGAGTACAAAAACAAATCGGCCAGTAGGGGCGCACCATTAGTACCCATTGGAATACCGACTGTCTGTTGTAATATTAATCCTCCAAATTTAACAAGTATATGTCGATAAAAAAATCCAGCATTTTGATTATATAATCTTCAGTTTATTTTTTGGTAGTTTCAGTGTGGCTCTACACAAAATATGAATTATTGAAACCCAAAAACAAGAAATTTATATCTACGATTCCCATTTTTATAGAAAAAGCTCTGTTTAGTGAGATGGTGAAATCGATCTTTCAACTGAGCATGGGGAATAGAAGTGTAAAGCGTAGAAAAATCAAAAGTCTTTATGTTGCTGCAAAATTGCAAAGATTTTGATCGAAGATTAAGCAGTAGATATTTCGAATTAATAGAATAATTTTAGCTTTGTTTCATAGTCAGAAAGCTCATTTAAAACGAATTGACTCTACGGAAGTATCAAATCTCTCTAAGTAATAGGTCATTCGACTCTAACAAAATGGTCAGTGCAAAAAAATCATCATAGATACCAGTTTTCTTTTATTTGTAATCTCTGCTTACCACAAAATATTGAACCATGAGTTAATGATTGTAAAAATGAAACATTTCTTTTATATGGTCGATACTGTTGCTTGGTTGATTACCACTGATATTTTTATTTGTTGACAAACATGATCATAAGTCTTTATTTCCGGACTCATTCATAAATTATTATTTTGTTTGCACTCTTAATATCTGATCAAATTAAATCAACTTTCTTAATTAAGTTTCCTGGGACAGGTGGCAGTGTATTAAGCACTTACAAAATTGTTTACCCCCGGCACATTCTCTATATGCCTGTCCGAAGAGATGAACCTGTTATTCATTGGTTCTCTCTCGTTGGTTGCTGTCTGTATTTATGTTTTTTGTTTATTGTATTTAGTACGGTAGTGTTTTTAAAAAATTGATTACATTTTGCAATGGAGCCTTTTATAGCTAAACATACAGCATGGGTTGTTTTCACTGTTAATTGTTGCCCTCGGTTTTAGTTTGTAATCCGAATGTTTTTTCTTTATCCGTCTATGACTATTGAATAGCGGTATACATGGTATACTGTTGATTTTATTATAAGCCGTACAATGGCCTATATTTTTTTTATAATTAGCGTCCATTGGTGTCAGTTAAATAGTTATTTAATTGGCAATTATACTGCATCTCTTTATTTGTATATGCATAAACAAATCAAACAATTCGTACTCATTAATTGTATTTATATTTTCGTTTTAAAGGGTAGATGATTAATCACATTTTAATTGACTTACATTTAATTAGTGTTGTCATTGGCTACACACTATCTTTATAGATCTAACAAAAATTTGTCAATGTTCTTAAAATACACCCCATTCATATGGAATATTCCTGAAATGAATAAGATACTTAACATAAATCTCACTAGTCTTATAAAAAATGATAATCAAATATACCCCATTCTAATCAAACATGAAATTATTAACTGAACTGTTTAATATGATAGATATTTCGAAGCAAAAACATTTTTAAAACAAGAAATGATGTCTGTTATAAATTAGTTTAAACATCAGTGTAAGCTTATGAAGGAAAAATAATTTAGAAAAAAAACCATCTGTAGAAGAAACTGCATTTTTGAACAAAGAAGGGATGTATTATTAATTGATGATATGTAGCTATATATAGGTTACTGAATCAGCTTTACGAATACATTTGAAAAGAAATTGGCAAAGTTCAGTAAGCAGATAGCATATTGACTGATGTCTATGGAAGGATGCAATAAATAGTCAAAAATGTTCCTCTTAAAGAGAAATACAAGTTGATGACATCGAAAGTGATGAAGGATAGAGGAAACGATGAAAAGGCTAGATTTTGAAACATGACAATTAGTTTATTGAAATAACATGAAAATTGGTTTATTGAAATACCGGTTATGCACTGTTATATCCCAATGGGGTTGATGGCATTTTTGAAAGTTATAAAAAAATAATATTATTTTAATAATATAAGGAAAGGAGAAAAACCTTTTAATGAAACCGATGAAAGAATTTTTCTCTATATACAAAGGGATATAATGTCAAAGCATCTACAATGCTTTGTGAATTAGATATACGAAATCTTCCAATGATATTCATCAATTTAAAGACTGAAAAATATATGTGAAGGATGTCAATTATCGGTCTTGCAAGTCAGTAAATATAAATCATTCCATTCATCTGCATTATTATTGCAATTTTATCTTATTATATCATTTCTTTTGGATATTTCCGGAATTATTTTGCACAAAACAAAAACACGCAAAAGGTAAGACTTTGTAACTATGCAAAAATTTCTAGCCGTCAATGAATATTTCATGCCATAATTAGGTCACAAAGTTCCGCTGATTTTTCTCTCCCATAGTCCAGACGGAAACAATACCTTAGCGTATGACGTCGTTTGAAGGCGTCACAGGAAAAAACACAGCCTCTCTAAACATCATAATTATTTAGACTATCAATTTTTTTCCGAATAATTTGTATTGTCTTTGAGAAATAAGAACACTGTCAGAAAATCACAGACTGATATTAACAGTTTTATAGTTTTTTTAAACAAATAAAATGAAACAGCGTACGTTGGAGGATTTGGCAAATTCGTAATTGGACAGCTATTTGGATAGAGTTTTTTAATGTCGACGAGGAAGAGGAATGGAAAAATATAATCCGGACTCATTTATAACATAAACGGTACCATTTTTTCTGCATCAGATTTCTCTTCAGTGATGATCGAGGCCAATATATAAGAAAATCCAAAGCTTTTTAAAAATAAGAGCTATAAACAAAAACGGACCAAAAGGTAAAGCCAAAGCTGGGCAAGGAATCAGAGCTTTGTTTGAGGAAGATACATTGCTTAATTTTAAATAAGTTTTGTAACAGCAAATTTCAATAAATGCAATAAATGCATAAAAATAAAGACAAAAGTTGCATCAACCAGAAACTAGAGAGAAATTCAAAGAAGGAGGGAACAACACCTCTAACAAAAAAACTAGTTTTGAAGACATTGTATTATTTCTTAATCATTATACCAAAACTTTTCTCTTAAATTTTTTATGTATTTTACAGATAAGATAGTTCATTCCCTTCGAATCTAATTCTGACTTCAAATGTTACATTCAATTTTGATACTAATATCAATGTAGCAACGTAATTGACCCAGCTTTATTTATTTCTGTTATGACATAACTGAAAAAGATAAAGATAATGATAAAGAGTTTCAAATCATTAGTTTCAAAATGTGAAAATATAGTGATAATTGTCAAGAAAGGCTTTAATAAATGGAACTCCAAAGTAATTTTTATATAGTATATTAATATAAACTTTTAAAAATAGCATTACTTGAACAATATATGCAGTTGTTATTTTCATTTTAAGTAGGTTTTATTTTGTCAAACTATATTCCCAAAGTGATTGAAATGCTATCGAAATTAACCAATGATAACACCATAATTTTTGCTATAATCAATTAAATTACTACAACATGTAATCAAAAGTATGGACATTTACAGATTACTGTAAATTACTTAAATAGGTGTTATCAAATACAATCAACTATGACTACATATTACAATTAACCCACACCTGATTCATTTCCCTTTATTGATTTTTTTCAGCACAGAAAGGAGGAAATATTACAAACATATCCAGAAGGCTAAAGAACAACCAGAACGATATTCATCTGTAATAATTGACTCAATGGACCAAAGCAAAACTCAGCTTTCACACTTCCTGTATAAACCAAAGTTTACTGGTAATATGTGGAAGCTGAGGGTCCACTTAATTGGGGTATTGCTTCACGAAATCAGTACTTATGGATTTTTTTTTTATCTATTTGAATACCCACATTCAGCGAATTGAACCATCGCAACCTTGATAAACATTTTGGCAGGTTTGGAAGACACCCCAACTGTCCTATGGACAATTGTTACAGAGAAAATAAGAACAGGTTATGTACTATTATTTAACTGTATGCACATTGAATGACAGTATGTTACAAAATAACCAAAGTTAAGGAAATATATATTTTACTTAAGATTTGCTGGAATTTGTGCTTTGTGAATTAAATATACGAAATTTTCCAATGAAATTCATCAATTTAAAGATTGAAAAATATAATATGTAATTGAAAAGAAATTGAAAAAGCACCGTTTAAAAAACAGAAATGCTCAATTACAAAAATGTAACTTGTAGTTTAAGGTTAAAGGAGATAAAGAACCTATAGGAAAGTGCTTTGTTGAGTTCAAATACTGTTTGATATAGGATTTTATTTCTTATGTTGTATTGGTATTAAATATGTATTCCATAAAGTCTTTGGATTCCTTTCACTGTTAGTATAGCTTGGTGTTTTCAAAAAAGTTTAAGTGTCATTCCTTATGGTAGGACATACCCATGAAGACATTGACCAGGTATTTTCAAGATAGGTAATAAATAGCATAATAAAAAATTCCCTTCGAATCAAATTCTAACTTCAAATGTTACAATCAATTTTTATACTAATATCAATGTAGCAACGCAATTGACCCAGCTTTATTTATTTCTGTTATGGCAACTGAAAAAGATAAAGATAATGATAAAGATTTTCAAATCATTAGTTTCAAAATGTGAAAATATAGTGATAATTGTCAAGAAAGGCTTTAATTAATGGAACTCCAAAGTAATTTTTATATATAGTATATTAATATAAACTTTTAAAATAGCATTAATTTGTACAATATATGCAGTTGTTATTTTCATTTTAAGTAGGTTTTATTTTGTCAAACTATATTTCCAAAGTGATTGAAATGCTATCGAAATTAACCAATAATAACACCATAACTTTTGCTGTAATCAATTAAATTACTACAACATGTAATCAAAAGTATGGACATTTACAGATTACTGTAAATTACTTAAATAGGTGTTATCAAATACAATCAATTATGATTACATATTACAATTAACCCATCTCTGCTTCATTTCCCTTAATTGATTTTTTTTTCAGCACAGAAAGGAGGAAATATAACAAACATACCCAGAAGGCTAATGCCCGCGTCACACTGTCCCGATTTTTACGCCGATGACAACACGATTACGGAAATTTTCAATATCGGGACTGATCGTATCCAGATCGGGCTATTCGTTTTGCCATCTTTAACCATCGTAGAACCATGGGCCACTTTTTCTAGCCTTCGGGGACAACTTCGGGAAGGGTTCTAAATTTTTTAACATGTTAAAAAATCCCCGAAGGTGCGTCCGATGTTGAGGGTTCGTATTGAGATCGTATCACCATCCTCACCATCGTAATTTCACCGGGAATGCATCTTTGAACATCGTATTGCATTCGTGTTTCCATCGTTTCCATCGGGCAGTTTTTACATTACGATGTCTACACGAATGAATCACGAAGCTACCCGAAGGTCTTACGATGGCAACACGACTTCGTGAAGACCTCGTAATCCCGTCGTGTTGCCATCGAATACAAGTACGAAGGCGACAAGATGGAACTACGACGGCAATAAATCCAGCTAAATGTAAGTTAATTTTCGCGCTAAAATACATTTAAAGTGCCATGCGCAATATGCACTGGTCAGTAATACGACAGTTAAGAAAGACGTTCGCAAAACATGGAGCTCATATCATATGATTCTATGAGAACAACAAAGGCGACAGCGTTGTTTCTATTAATTCAAATGGAACAAGAAGAGCAGCTATCACAGGCTCAGGATTTACTTTACAAGTAAAATATTATTTTTTGTCAATTTTTCATATCAAGTAACATAATAAAAATCATAAACGCGCCTCGTACACCAACACTGCAGGTACACGTATATAGGGAAACCAACTTTTTCTTCATTGTTCTGATTTTTTATGTATCGTCTGAGTTGCTGTCACACGAATGTTTACTCCATCAGTGGCGGATCCAGAAATTTACATAAGTGGGGGCCCACTGACTGACCTAAGAGGGGCCCGCTCCAATCACGCATCAATGATTCCCTATATAAGCAACCAATTGTTTTCCCAAAAAGGGGGGCCCAGCCCCCCTGGACCCCCCCCCCCCCCCCTAAATCCGCCTCTGTCCATAATCATTTTGTTTTCTACAATGTTCTATATGTCATATTTTGCCGCATTTGTTGCTTTCCCCACATCCTTCTTGTTGTCTATATTATTATGATATTCTCCTGGAAAGAGCTCTTTCTGAATAAAAGGGATCAACAAACCCATTACATTACCTTTAAGATAGATCAGTAAACATGGGCATAATTATGGGTGATTATTCAGACTAGTGCACACATTTAACAGTTCAAACAAGGCAATGCAAAGCGTGGCACCCCCTCGTATGTAACATATTGGGGACAAATATGGACACTATATTTGTATATGACACATGCAGAAAATGGTAAACTGAATACTAGTATGCATATTTGATACATAAACTATTTTTTTTAGAAATCAACTAAAACATTCAGTAACTGGAAATACCTTTAATATTGTCTTTAGAACCAGCAGGTAAAAAAATGAGCAACCAATTTCCTGTGCTTGATTCATACCCATCCCTCTTCTTCTTCCTCTCGCTCTTCCTGATTTTGGTGGCATTATACGCAGAGACTCAGAGTCAAGTTTTACCCTTCAAGCCCACGGTCTTCCGGTTTATGATTAAACCAGAAATTAAATGTACAATATAATATACATTCAATGTTGATCAAACAATTTAACACGCGTGATGCCTTCGGCATATAATTTAAATGCATCGTAAGCTGTACACGACGTCTTTTATACATCGTATGGCCATCGCGCCATCATCGTAAATCATCGTGTAGCCTTCGTAATCCATCGTGTAGCCTTCGTGATCCATCATGTAGGCTTCGGCTGAGATATGAAGCTTAAATATCCGTCTTCGGTTAACCTTCGTATGTCCATCTTTTGCTATCGTATATAATTTCGGCACCATTGTATAGATTTCGTTATTCATCGTACTTGCTTCGGTCACTTTTTGGTATTTTAACGAGATCGGGACCAACTTCGTACGAACTTACATTTTTCGCATTCGAGTGTCCATCGTATATAAAAATCGGGACAGTGTGACACGGGCATAATGCCCGCGTCACACTGTCCCGATTTTTACACCGATGGCAACACGATAATGGAAATTTTCAAAATCGGGACTAATCTTATCCAGATTGGGCTATTCGTAGTGCCATCTTTAACCATCGTAGAACCATCGGCCACTTTTTCTAGCTTTCGGGGACAACTTCGGGAAGGGTTCTAAATTTTTCAACATGTTAAAAAATCCCCGAAGGTGCGTCCGATGTTGAGGGTTCGTATTGAGTTCGTATCACCATCCTCAACATCGTAATGTCACCGGGAATTCATCTTTGCACATCGTATTGCATTCGTGTTTCCATCGTTTCCATCGGGCAGTTTTGACATTACGATGTCTACACGAATGAATCACGAAGTTACCCGAAGGTCTTACGATGGCAACACGACTTCGTGAAGACCTCGTAATCCCGTCGTGCTGCCATCGAATAAAAGCACGAAGGCGACAAGATGGAACTACATGTACGACGGCAATAAATCCAGCTAAATGTAAGTTAATTTTCGCGCTAAAATACATTTAAAGTGCCATGCGCGATATTAATTCAAATGGAACAAGAAGAGCAGCTGTTACAGTCTCAGGATTTACTTTTACAAGTAAAATATTATTTTTTGTCAATTTTTCATATCAAGTAACATAATGAAAATCATAAACCTCGTACACCAACACTGCAGGTACACGTATATAGGGAAACCAACTTTTTCTTCATTATTCTGATTTTTTATGTATCGTCTGAATTGTTGTCACACGAATGTTTACTCCATAACCATTTTGTTTTCTATATGTCATATTTTGCCGCATTTGTTGCTTTCCCCACATCCTTCCTTTTGTCTATATTATTATGATATTCTCCTGGAAAGAGCTCTTTTTGAAAAAAAAAAAAAAAAAAAAAAAGGGATCAACAAACCCATTACCTTGCCTTTAAGATAGATCAGTTAACATGGGCATACTTATGGGTGATTATTCAGACGAGTGCAAACATTTTACAGTTCAAACAAGGCAATGCCGAGCGTGCCATCCCCTCGTATGTAACATATTGGGGACAAATATGGACACTATATTTGTATATGACGCATGCAGAAAATGGTAAATTGAATATGCATATTTCATACATAAACTTTTTTTTTAGAAATCAACCAAAACATTCAGTAACTGGAAATACCTTTAATATTGTCTTTAGAACCAGCAGGTAAAAAAATGAGCAACCAATTTCCTGTGTATTATGCTATTTCAAGGTGAAAAAACAAGTCCATCTGCATGACCTTGGCCTTTGGCCTTGAATGTAAAAAATGTCAGATCATTACAAGGAGGAACAATATACCAAATGTGGTTAAAATCTTTTGACACATTGGTTTTAGAGTGTCCACAAGGGTGATATTGCCTTGTATTACAACTGCCACTGTGACCTTGACCTTTGAACTTTAAAGTCAATAGCGCTTAAGATATTCTTAACGAGTAACACCATACCAAGTTTTGAGCATTTTGGTTCTAGAGTGTCCATAACAATTTTATCTACACGCAACTAACATGTAGTAGGCGAGGGGATAATAAACTATTTTTTATAAGAATTAGACAAAAAGATCGATTTCCCGCCATGCATGGCAGACTTGTACAGAAACGATATGTTGTCGAAATTCTGTTCGTATCTTTTTGACATCGTATGGCCATCGCGCCATCATCGCAATCCATCGTGTAGCCTTCGTAATCCATCGTGTAGCCTTCGTGATCCATCGTGTAGGCTTCGGCTGAGATATGAAGCTTAAATACCCGTCTTCGGTTAACCTTCGTATGTCCATCTTTTACTATCGTATATAATTTCGCCACCATCGAATAGACTTCGTTATTCATTGTACTTACTTCGGTCACGTTTTGGTATTTTAACGAGATCGGGACCAACTTCGTACGAACTTACAATTTTCGCATTCGGGTGACCATCGTATATAAAAATCGGGACTGTGTGACGCGGGCATTAAGAACAACCAGAACGATATTCATCTGTAATAATTGACTCAATGGACCAAAGCAAAACTCAGCTTTCACACTTCCTGTATAAACCATAGTTTACTGGTAATATGTGGAAGCTGAGGGTCCACTTAATTGGGGTTATCGTAAATACCGCACACTAGACGTTTACTATGTACCGCGCTTTATGTAACGTCACGTCACCTTGACGTGTTACTATGCTTTTCTAATACATCTATCAAATAGTCAAGACGTCTTTTATTTCTATCACCCACTTTATGATATTATGGTGCCGTAACCAAAAGGGAAAATGGATACGAAGATGAAAGCCGTACGAGCGGGACACAAAGGTGCAGTAACGAAACTCCTAAAGAAATTTGAAGAAATTCAACAAAGTTCCGAAGCGGATTACGAGGAAATTTCAACATTATTAGAAGTAGTCACTCAGAAGAAAAGAACTTTAGAGAACATCAACGAGAAGATCTTGGAGCAAACTTCGGATGAAGATGTAGCAGTGGAAATACAGGAATCAGATGAGTACATGTTCAATTTAGAATATAAATTACGGCAAATTACAAAATTGTCAAAGTCAGTTCAAAATCAGAGTATAACCGTAAATGAACCAATTTCATTGAATTTGAACCCTCATGCCGATAGTTTTATACAATCAGTTCCATCTACATTTATTAGTCAACCTTCAACATCAGCAAACCAACAATATACGCATAGCTCAAATTCACGCTCATCGTCTAGCGCAAACAGCGAGTATCACAAGCTACCAAAGTTAAACTTACCTATATTTACCGGAGATATACTAGACTGGCAATCGTTTTGGGACTCCTATGAAACCGCGATCCACACTAATCCTACACTGAGTGATGCACAAAAATTCAACTACCTAAAGTCCCTTCTACAAAGCGAAGCGTTACAAACTATAGCAGGTTTTTCCATGACGAACACAAATTACGACAAAGCAATTTCATTACTCCAGGAAAGCTACGGACAAACTCATAAAATCGTCCAAACCTACATGCAGGCCTTACTTGATTTACAGGCTCCAATTAATACAATTACTAGTCTCCGTAACTACTATGATAAGACAGAAACGTATGTAAGAGGTCTCGAGTCACTCGGACAGACAGACGATACGTATGGAACACTACTAGTCCCTGTAATTCTAAATAAATTACCCGCAGAGATACGTCAACATTTAGCACATATTTGACACATTTCTATGATAAACAAATGACTGAGCTGAACCATTAGTGTTAATTTAGAAAATAAGGGAACACAGAATAAATGTGTAAAAACCATGGAGCTATGAAATGTGTTCAAAGTAATAAAATTTCAAAGAACTTATTGTGTTAAAATTGGGATTTTTTACCATGAGGAGCGACATCGCAAAAGGATACTCGGGGTTTGCTAAATTACGGACAAATGAATCACACTTCGTACCCCGAAAATTTAACCACATATGTAAAAATGTCTCAGCTTCGAAACAAGCCATCATACATATACAAGTTTACGATATGGGCTGAGCAACAGAAGAAAACGTTACCATTACGGCCTATGGAGAAACAATTGCGCATATTGCCCCAACTCTTGGTTTAACAGCTTTCTTGTGAGCAGCAACCCTCTATCAAGAAAATCATGATACGAAATGCAAGCACGGGAATATCGTATCAATATCTAGGAACATAGATATAGGAAGATGTGGTGTGAGTGCCAATGAGACAACTCTCCATACAAATAACAATTTAAAAAGTAAACCATTATAGGTTAAAGTACGGCCCTCAACACGGAGCCTTGGCTCACACCGAACAACAAGCTATAAAGGGCCCCAAAATTACTAGACGTGTAAAACCATTCAAACGGGAAAACCAACGGTCTAATCTATATAAACAAAACGTACCTACTTAGTTTTGTTTCAATCCCTGGAGCTGTTCTACAGATGTAGGTTTTTCAAATTTAAGATTAAAATATGAAAAGTTAATAGACGGATTACGTACGCCAAGTGATTGCAATAGGTCACACAAGCCTTGTATTGGTATTACATGTGTATTACATATAGTCTTTGGATTCCTTTCACTGTTAGTAGAGCTTGGTGTTTTCAAAAATGTTTAAGTGTCATTCCTTATGGTAGGACATACCCATGAAGACATTGACCAGGTATTTTCAAGATAGGTAATACATAGCATAATGTAAAAATTTACTTTTTGCTATCCTTGACCAGGTAAAGATGTACATGCATATTCAGGAGATGGATTTCTGCATGGGTCTAACCAAGGTGTTGAAAAACTATGTGTAGACTAGTTTGTAAAGCCCATGATTGAAACAGAAGGCTCATAGGAGCTTTCATCACTTATTTATTAAAAAGGGAGAGTAAATTACAAGTCCAAATTATTTTCCTAGGACTTAAACATTTACCCTCGATAAGCTACTTCTTATGATCATAGTTATCAAAGGTACCAGGATTAAAATTTAATACGCCAGACGCGCGTTTTGTCTACATAAGACTCATCAGTGACGCTCAAATCAAAATAGTTATATAAAGCCAAACAAGTACAAAGTTGAAGAGCATTGAGGACCCAAAATTCCAAAAAGTGGTGCCAAATACGGCTAAGGTAATCATGTCTGTATAAATCGTCTGTCTCTCACATCATAAAAAATTAATTTTCCATAGGGTTTCTTTGTTTACTTTGAATTTTCGATCTGCATGAAAGTAAAACACTAGTTGATGACCTTGATAGGTAAGAGGGACGAAACATACCAGAGGGATAGTCAAACTCATAAATCGAAAATAAACTGACAACGAATGGCTAAAAATGAAAGTAGACAAACAATAGAACACATGACACAACATAAAAAACTAAAGAATAAGTAACACAAACCCCACCAAAAACTAGGGGTGATCTTATGTGCTCCAGAAGGGTAAGCAGATCCTGCTCCACACGTGGCACCCATCATGTTGCTTATGTCATAACAAATCCGGTAAACAGTCTAATTCGGTAGGTCATATTCATGAAAGGGGAGGGAATTGTAGTTACGACGTAAAGAACATATCCGATATCATTTGTGAAACGGTTATTCCGTAACGGTCTACCAACTCGTGATGGCGTCCGTAAAATTTACGAAGGGATGATTTCAACTTCACCATTTGGAACTCTTGCTTGAATAGCTTCCTTGTGAGCAGCAACCCTCTATCAAGAAAATCATGATACGAAATGCAAGCACGGGAATATCGTATCAATATCTAGGAACATATCTACTTAGTTTTGTTTCAATCCCTTGAGCTGTTCTACAGATGTAGCTTTTTTCAAATTTAACATTTAAATAAAAGTTAATAGACGGACTACGATGATTGCAATAGGTCACACAAGCCTTATAGGCTAGGGTGAGATAAAACAGGCGTAAACTTTTTTAAACCTGCGTGTCATTTTGTCCATTTTTTTCGTCTGGCGTAAATATGAACTTTGTATCCTGGTATCTATGATGAGTTTATTTACAACCACTGGGTCGATGCCACTGCTGGTGGAGAGTTATTTCCCCGAGGGTATCACCAGCCCAGTAGTCAGCACTTCTGTGTTGACTTGAGTTATCATTGATATGTTCATAATTATAAATTAACTGTCAACAAAATTTAGAATTTTTTAAATACTAAGGCTTTTCTACCTCAGGTATAGATTACCTTAGCTTGACTTAAAATGAATTCTTACAAGAGAAAATTTCAATGGAAAATTGACAATTTTTCTGTGAAAACATGTAGAGATTCAAGATGTGGAATCTGCAGTAAAGATAACTATAACTATCTTGAAACGGGTGAATCAAAAACATTTAAAAGTGAACAAACAGTCCACGAAAACGCAACAGGACTTGAAAATCCAGAAATTTAATTTATTGTACAACATGCCCAAAATGTAAAGAAAATTAAATCGGACAAACCTGGAAACTAAGCGCAACAGTACGTGTCAACTGTTGAGAAAACCACGGGAGTTAAGACGTCGCATTTTACCGATTTATATCTAGGGTTGAAGTTAGTGTGGAACGTATCATTAGGGCCTCTGATATATATGAAGTAAACGTCAAACTATATGGTAGTGTTTTTTCTGTATAACGATAGTAGAATTATCCCCGAAATTTATGGTGCCGTGACCAGGATGGAAAATGATAAAACTGAGGACGCTTTTTTTTTTATATACAAGTAACCCCGCTATATCAGAGATTATTCTTACTACGAACCAGTCTATCCACATTCCAAGTTTACATTCGTCTTCTATGGCAAACAAGCAGTACCATAAATTGCCAAAGTTGAACTTGCCTACTTTTAAAGGGAGTATTCTAGATTGGCAATCCTTTTGGGATTCATATGAGACATCTATTCACAAAAATCCAACACTCAGCGACGTACAAAAGTTTAAATACTACTTAAAGTCACTCCTAAGCGTTTCAGACCATATCAGGTTTTTCTTTGACAAACACTAACTACGGCAAACCAATGAACTGCACTGATTTTAAATAACTAAGTGCAAAAACCGATTATTTGATAATATTGCATTGACTATGTGAACAGGTGCGCGGACAATCTAGATACTGTTAATTTTTTGTGTACGAAATAGACTCATTTTGATTCAATTAGAAGATAACAAATCTGGAAGCTAGTGACTGTGCTAAATTTTAAGTTTTGAGTATGACAGTAATGTCTATTTTTGAGAAGTAACAATCAGCAACATCAAACACGCGACCATCTACTCGAGTTCATGTTAACATCGCCATGCAGTCATTGGGGTTAATTTTAAATACATTTTTAAGTAGCAATGCATGCGGTTGTTAAATTTTATATTTCCTTTTTTGTGCTTCATTGTTATATATTTGTTTGTTTTGTTTTGATTGAGAGTGTGACACGGTGATGATGGCTGTATCCCTATTATGACAATGTTACCTATTGTGTCTGTTTTGTTCTCGCATCGTTATAAATATAATATAATTTGATGCGACTGTCATACAAATTACGAGTTTTAGCGCTATAAAACCAGGTTCAATCCACCATTTTCTACATTTGATAATGCCTGTACCAAGTCAGGAATATGACAGTTATTGTCAATTTGTTTGACGTGTTTTATCATTTGATTTTGGACTTTCCGTTTTGAATTTTCCTCGGAGTTCAAACTTTTTGATATTTTACTTTTTAATTCATTTTTTCTTTATTGTAATTTAAATTTTATAATTACTTTTTCGCGGCCCGGAGAATGTTGAGAATACTACGGGAGTTAAAACGATGCGTTTTGCCGATTTTGTATCAAGGGTTGACGTCTATGTGGGACGTAGCATTATCACCTCTGATATATATATATGAAGTAATCGTCAAACTGTATGGTCGTGTTTCTGTATAACGACAGTCGAATTAGACACGACATCCACAAACAACCAGTCCGCCGCCAGCAATTACGGCAAATTCCACTTAGTGAACACTCAGATATATGTGCTAATGGAAAAATAAAAAAAGTTCAGTTCTACAAATGTCGCGATGATGAAGAATAAAAAAAAGTTCTGGATAAGAGCTTTATTAAGACATTCAAAGCAAAGCTAAATGCATAAAGGACTTACGAAATGTATGCGCAAGAATAACGTAACTAAGCACGTGGTAACGTAACTTAGTTACATATCTAGGTCCCGTGAAGGATGAAAACGTTAAAATAATGTTACAAATATTTTATTATCTACTTACCTGATTTTTGTGTTTTTATGAATACTAGAACACGTGACTGAATAAAAATATCTAATCATGTGTAAGCGTTATATTTAACCTGGATTTTTAGTATTGGTATCGTTGATTGCTGATTACGAGATGCACAGTTTGCTCTGCTTTCTAAATTTTTCTGTTTTAACCCGTGGACCTGGAACTTATCAATTATTGGTAATATCCTTTTTTTGGAAAAGTAATTTTTAATTAACAGCATTGTACTATCTATATATAAAGTTATAAATAAAGTTGATTACTTTGATTCGCAGTTTTTTACGTTATGTTGGCTAACAAATTGGAAACTGCATACACCTTACTTTGAGTCTAGATTTTTAGTATTCGTATTGTCATTTTATAAAGTCATGCTGATTGAAATACTTCAATAGGAAACAATGTGACAATGATTGAATTTAGTAGTGTCTATTTTGTGATTAAAACCCGTGTATATAACAAATCCCAAACACACCGTTTGGTGGTGCGTCTGACAGATGTTGCAGAACGTACAGATAAAGAAATAGGTAACACGTGACATAAAATGACATGACTAAAAGGAAAATCACATCGGATAGTTCCGGAACTTATTAATTTGTCTAATTATTTGAAACAGTAATCGATATAAAAGGGTAAAATGTTCAGTATACCCTATCAAGTATATATACCCTTATACAATTTTGTAGCTTCCTGTAGTTAGTCGTTTATTAGGTGAACATAAAAACGGTCTTTACATTTAGTAGTATAGATTTGGTCTTTAGGGATATAGTTGAACTTTACAGTTTTTATTTGCATAAGAAGAGCGTTCCCAAATAACTCCTCCTGCTCAGTCAGGAGTCTACTTCGTCAAAATTATCTCCCCATTACGCCAGTTCATTTTCACAATCGTAGAAATGGAAGCCATTGTAGGGATGACGCACTACCAATATTGCTCTTGGAAACCGATAAATTTATCCACATTGCACCATTACGATCCTTATATGTCGGTTGTATTTTAAAAGACAAATGTATCAACTAGCTAATGAGCATCAGTGAATAATCTTGTCTACATTGATTCAACTTAAAACTATTGTCTGATAGGTTGTCAGGTGGAATTTTCGAAAATTCATAAACATTTAAAAAAATTCTAATTAAATATTTCGTGGAAGGGCAGACTAGATTTTTTTTAGTGTATAAAGACTATAATCCTTGGATAATCACACACAAAAAATTAGAATTTTTCGAAGATATGCATTTTCATCATCCAACTTGAAAGACTGTCGTCAAGTACTTTCAGTAAAAAATAGCTATTCGAACACACCTTCTCAGTTTGTGTGACTCATTAGATAGGTATTTCACTTGACCCATATATGTCATCTTTTAGTACTGTGATTTTTTTGCGTTATAAAGTCAACCTGTAGCTTTACTATATAAAAATGATAGAATCTGAAGCGAGAGGATGTATGAAATATTCTTACTTTGTACGATATCAAGACAAAATACTCAACTCAAACACGCTCTAACATAAAAAGGTGCACTCGATTTTCTCTTTTCGATACAATTGTTACCCATTTTTTTGGAATTTTTTCTTCAGTCACATAATGGAAGGGCAGACACGAAAATTCCTGAACTAATAGATTGATATATTTTCCGTCCATGGTAATTTTTTCATAAAAATCGGAGGTTATGCATTTTCTTCATCCAACTTGAAAGATACCCATGTCGTCGACTTGACTTGATATCTAATTGTTCTGCTTGACTATGTACTAGATAAATTGAAAACTTATGCAAATGGTGTTTTTAAAATAAAAAACCTCGTAATTGAGAAGAAAATTGCAATTTTGTTTGTTTCGATTAACTTTTAAAAATTTTGTCACTATAGTAAACAATACAGTAAACATGTATCGCCTTCTCTAACAAAGAGCTTCGATTTGTTTGTTCTATTTTAACCTGGTTTCCGACTTTGCTGTTTGAATGCTAGGAGGTTTTCACTTTGCTGGCTGTATGTACATATATTGAAAGGTATGCATGTGGTCAGGGTTTTGATTTTTTATTAATATTTGCTCTTTTGAGAGATAGTTGAACTTTGTCATTTTTGGGGTATAAGCGGTTAAATGAAATAGTTATTTTAAAATAACCTTTTGCATCTGCGGGGGCATCAATTGTGTCTCCCAGACACAATAATATTTCAAAGAAAGTCCTACATTGACTTTGTTTAAATGGTACTTCAGAGTGGAGTGCGGTAGCATCATTTTGTGTATAGTTTAAAAGTAATATCCCTTGGAAATATTAAATTTATAGAAAATGGCCTCATTTGCGCCCTCACTGGCACGATTTTTGCCCGATATTTATAAAACTTAAACTGTAGGTTAATATCAGAAGTATCTCGGACAAGTACTACAATGGTGGATGATCAACTTTTTTAAAAAGAGATGGATCACTTGGAAATAAAAGATTTACGGAAAACGGCCTCTTAAGCGTTTTCATGGGTATAATTCTTGCCACATTTTAAAAACTATAGGTTAATTTCAGCAATATCTCGTATAATTTCTATAATGGTAGATGGTCGAAATTTTAAAAAGTGTTATGCCCCTTGCAAGTATAATAAATGTGCAACGCGGGGACCATTTGAACTTTTTAATCTTTTATTTTTAGTGACTTTTTTTCATTTATTTTCAGTCGATTTAACTGTATATATTAACATGCATTTGAGACTAAATATTGAATATCGTATACAAGAATTTTTAACTTTCAGATTTTCCTGTACGCCAAGTATTTAAAGAAGAGATTTCGATCGGGTATTACAAATCCGAATGCAAGGTAGGTTGCAATATTTATAACTTGTGATATGAAATAAAATGTTGCGGTACTTGGAAGAAAGAATGACACAACAAACAACTAATCGATGATTTCGCATCAATAAAGTTCATTTCACATGAAGTATAACCAAACAACATGACTCTTACTTTCTATGTTAAATACGTTTAATTTCTTATAATTTTTTCCCCATTAGTGCGGGCCCACTGACTGCCTAAAAGGGAATCCTGGCTCCTGTCATGCTCGAGTGATTCCATATATAATTATTTTTCAGAAAGAAAAGTGGAGACCGGGTCCCCTGTGCTCCCTCTGAATCCGGCTCTGGACTTACAAACTAAAACATTATTCGATTTTAAAAAAAGTTTAAAGAGAAGAACGTATCATGTGTAGGCCTACATGTAAAATCTAAATCTCAAAAGTTTTATATAGCCGATTTACCTGTATATGTTAACATGCATTTGAGACTGAATATTAAATATCGTATACAAGAAATTTTAACTTTCAGATATTCCTGTACGCCAAGTATTAAAAGAAGAGTTATCGATCGGGTATTACAAATCCGAATGCAAGGTAGGTTGCAATATTTATAACTTGTGATATGAAATAAAATGGTGCGGTACTTGGAAGTAAGAATGTTTAGGTCCAAGATGAGATATTTAACAGAATAATGTGGTCGTGGCTGCGTATTTAGACCAATGTTAATCAACTTTAGTCATTTGTTATAAAGTTTTAAGGGCAATCCACTCCATTCAAATAAAATTGAGAAAGGAAATGGTGAATATGTCAAAGCGACAACCATACGACCATAGAGCAAACAACAGCCGAAGGCAACCAATGGGTCTTCAATGTAGCGAGAATTCCCGCACCCGTAGGTGTCCTTCAGTTGGCCCCTAAAATATGCATAATAGTACAGTGATAATGGACGTCATACTAAACTCCGAATTATACACAAGAAACTAAAATTTAAAATCATACAAGACTAACAAAGGCCAGAGGCTCCTGACTTGGGACAGGCGCAAAATTGCGGCGGGGTTAAACATGTTTATGAGATCTCAACCCTCCCCCTATACCTCTAGCCAATGTAGAAAAGTAAAAGAATAACAATACGCACATTAAAATTCAGTTTAAGAGAAGTCCGAGTCCGATGTCAAAAGATGTAACAAAAGAAAATAAATAAAATGACAATAATACATAAATAACAACAGACTACTAGCAGTTAACTGACATGCCAGCTCCAGACCTCAATTAAACTGATTGAAAGATTATGTCTTCATCATATGAATATCAGGTACAATCCCTCCCGTTAGGGGTTTAGTATCATACTATCATAAAATATATGAGAAGAACATAACCCGTGTCATGCCAACAACTGTTTTTTTAGAAATAAATGTGTTTAGTTCCGATGCAAAGACCCTATCAGTGAATCAATGTTAAAGCCAAAATATGCAATCTTTAATGACCTGACAACAGTATCGTAACTATATCCCCTTTTAATAAGTCTATTTAAAGGTTTTGTTAGTTTCTGAGGAGAATACTGACATTTTTGTGCTTTATAAAGAATATTTCCATAAAATTTTGGATGTGAAATACCTGAACGTATAAGATGTCTGCATGTTGAGTTATATTTACGAATTATTTCCTTATACCGGTGATAAAATTTAGTAAATGTTTTGACCAGTTTGTGATATCGAAAACCCTGGTGTAATAATTTTTCAGTAATACATAAATTTCTCTCGTTAAAATCTAATACATTGTTACATACACGAGCGAATCGTACAAGTTGAGATATATAAACACCATAAGATGGTGACAAGGGAACGTCACCATCTAAAAATGGATAATTAACAATAGGAAATGAAAAATCATCTCTTTTATCATAAATTTTTGTATTAAGCTTCCCGTTTATGATATAGATATCAAGATCGAGGAAAGGGCAGTGGTCATTGTTATCATTAGCTTTATTTAAAGTAAGTTCTACAGGATAAATTTCTTTAGTATACATACTGAAGTCGTCATTATTTAGAGCCAATATATCATCCAAATATCTAAAAGTATTGTTAAATTTTTGTATCAAATGTTGTTTTGATGGGTCTTTGCTAATTTTAGTCATAAATTGTAACTCATAACAATACAAAAACAGGTCCGCAATAAGTGGTGCACAGTTAGTCCCCATTGGAATTCCAATAACTTGACGATATACGGAATCTCCAAAGCGAACAAAAATGTTATCAAGTAAAAATTCAAGTGCATAAATAGTATCAAAGCATGTCCAATTGACATAGTTCTTTTGTTTATTGCTACTAAAAAATGATCTAAAAGAGTTTGAACATATGTACTCGCATTCCGACTTTTTAAATGCCCAGTTAATTAGGGATGTGAATTTTTTCTTAATAAGAATATGAGGCAAAGTGGTATATAGGGTAGAAAAATCAAAACTTTGAACAGATTCAAAATCACCAATATATGCATGCAATTTATCAAGTACTTCCAACGAGTTTTTGACACTCCAAAAGTAATTAATTCCACTATTTTCAAAGGCCTTATTTGAACAATTTATTATCAGGTTTTTTATTGTACCAAGTGTACTAGTAAGTAAAACAGACAATTTAGTAGTTGAACAATGGCTAGAAGATGAAATAAATCTATATTTGTAAAGTCTACTAACTACTAGTATTTTATAGATATTGCCATGCTGAACACTTTTTTTTTATCTTAAGTTTCATGTGGTTGTATGTAATGAAATGATACATCATATTTTTCATTATATTAGCCGATTCAATTTATCTTTCCTAGTTTTTAAGATAATAGGCAAAAATGTAAAAAAAAAATGGTACTCTTATATATATATCCATAGAAAGCACTATTTTTTTTAAACACATAAAAAAAACCTCATAATTACTGTCGCGAGTGAGCATTCTTATTTTTTGTCAATAATTGATTGATAACTGAATATGTTTTTTCAGATACAGTTTCTTCACAAAGGCTATTGCGATAGCATAATTAGAAATAACAAAGGAGTCGTCGAAAGGAGACATAAAGAAATTGGCAAAACTCCATTATAAAGATTGTTTTGCATGTGTGAAGTCCATCCAAAGCTGCCAGAAAGCAACTGAGAAAAGGATTCCAGGGTTGGAAGCATAGCTTGGAGAATGACATCAGCCCAGAGGAGGCGTTAAAAAGATCTGTTCAATAGAAGAGTCAGTATTTTTTATACGAAGTGGGACAGGTTAACTACCAAAAAAAAAAAGAAGCTTTGAGCAGGTGGAAAACCTCACTTACAAATCAATGTACATACATTTGTAGATGAAGAAATATATGAAGATTTAATTCAAAAACTGACTTACAAATACAAATGTCCTTATCGGGAAGCAGAGTTCTAATAGCAGGAAGTTTTTAAAGGTATAAACCCATCAAAGTTAAAAGAGTACATATGTGTTCATGATCACCGAGGAGCAAATGTTCTAGATTTGTACGACGATATAAGAGGTATAGATCTTAGTTCATATAGTACAATGATAATTCATGTCGGGGGCAATGATGCCAGCAACATAATGAATTTTCAACAATAAGTGGACATTAACCAAAAACTGATTAACTATGTAAAAGTCTTAACAGTCGATCTATTCTGTCTGGAATATTGCCAAGGAAACACTGTGATGTCCCTAAATATGACAGCATCCTAATGCAAATGTGTCAACATAATGAGGTCAAATTATTAACCTTTTGTATAAAAGGATAACAACATAACCAAATCACTTTACCATAAAGAAGGCTTTGATCGCGATAGATATGAAACAATAAAGATGTTGACAAACGTAAATAAAATGATTAAAGTATTTAAAGGAAATCCATTACAACATCATTTATACCGATACAACAGCAATATATTCCTAAGTTCCGGTTCTCAAAAGATACGCAAACAACTTCAGACGGAGACATCTTAAACCAAGGTATGAATCACGGCGTGATGTGAATAAGGAATAAACTAAAAACTGTAAGACAGGCTTGGTCACAATATAAACATTCGCGACTCGCGGAAAACAATAATGAACTAAAAATTTTCATATAGCAACACTTTTTAACTTGCATTTACCAAATTTTGTACGTAAGTCAGATTATATTAAGAGGTAGCATTTAGCTTCTTACTTTAAAAAAAAATATTGTATGTTTGTAATGATTGTCATGTTTGTCTTGGTAACAATCCAATATTTGCTGTTTTCTATTGATCATATCAAAGAGTTTGTTAAACAAACAAATAGGGTATCGTTTCACAAAGCCGTCGTAAGTTAAGATTGTCGTAAATTATACGTAAATCCTGGCGTAACTTACCGCAGCTATACCCATTCGCATCTCGATCGTAATTTTTCCGCGAATATGAATTAAACTATATCTAAGATGGCTGCAGCGTTCGTTGTACTCGATAAAGATGTTGCAAATATAAGAAGAATCTTCAACATTAGAACAACACTTTCTACGTGTGATAATTTTTAAAATGAAACGGATTTTATATCGAGATACAGACTAGATAGACAAAGTAAAAATGAAATAACATTAGCAATAGAACAAATATCAAACATGGTAAAAATAGGTCCTAAGCACGGACTCCTGAAACGCAGGTTTGTTAGCTTTGCGCTACCAAGCTAAAATAAATGGGGGGGGGGATGTTACTATCAGAACTGGCCGACTTGCATGGCGTTACTAGGACAAGTGCTAGAATATGCATTGCATCCTGTTAGTACTTCGATTGTCAAGAGGATGGGCCATTTAATATATTTTCCAGTCCAAGAACTACAAAAATATACGGAAGAGATTCATGATATTGATGGAACACCAAATGTTGTGGGTGCCATAGATGGAACATTGATACCAATACTAGCACCAAAGGATGACGAGCCAACATGTGTTTGTTTGTAAACGGATACGGAGGGCTTTGGGTTTGTAAAATAATAATTTCTGAGTTAGTTTAAAGTTACTAGATGTATATGTCATAGCCATTTAGCAATTATTTTTTACCATCAATGCAGAACCAACGCGCCGTTGAAATCTTAATGACACACTCAATAAAACAATCAACAAAGTAATACGATTTAAGTCTTTGTGATGACAATTTGTTTCATTTATAACATAAGAAAATGACTGTTCCAAGTCAGGAATATGACAGTTGTTTTAATTCGTTTGTTGTGTTAGACCTTTAGATTTTGCCATTTGATTAGGGACTTTCCGTTTTGAATTTTCCTCGGAGTTTAGTATTTTTGTGATTTTACAAATAAAAATAAACGACTGTTTTTTCGTTCAACTGAATAATGAGTAATGGACATTATGCGTCGTGCAGCGCCCAAATGAAAGGATATAAAACTTCACAAAAACATGTGCTACTTTAAAGAAACAGTAATTAGGGCAGTGTACGAAACCAAAATATCAAAAAGAACTGATATAAGTTAATAGCACGAAGATATCAACAAACCAATGAATAAAATAAGACGAATACATTTCTTGAAGGACACTTGATATTGAATTCATAGTGGCAGAAATTAATAATGATAAAAACACCCTGTTCATAATGTTTTTCTTCAAAGTGGGGAATAAGAATATGTTAAGAAGATAAAATACTGTCAAACAAGTGAGAGTTTTAGCTAAAAAACCAGGTTCAATCCACAATTTTCTACATAAATATATGCCTGTACCAAACAGGAATATGACAGTTGTTGTCCATTCATTTGATCTTTTGACTTTTGATTAAGGACTTTCCGCGTCGAATTTTCTTCGGAGTTCAGTATTTTTTTTTTTTTATTCTTAATACTCACTCACCCCACTTAATCACAACCACCAAAAATAAATTTACATATTAAAAGAATCTACGACTTCATATAATAAATGAATATTATGTGATATAGATACAATGGATAAGCGTTGATTCTTGAAAAAGAAACCATGAGCCCGCAGGGCGAATGGTTTGTTTTTCATGAATCAACGCTTATCCATTGTATCTATCACTTAAACTATTGTGATAATGTCTTTTGAAAATTAAAGTCTATTCTTAATTAGAAGGTATTGTAAGTGAGTTTAATTAACCATGATATTGTGTCAAACGATCCATTACAATAAATTAGATATCACAATTAAATATTTAGAAAAATACAAATATATTATAACACAACACGTCTGCCCTTAAAGATCTTCATATCATCAGACATCCGAATGTTATCTGTTTTTACAAAATAAGACATATTCGAACTTATTTCTATTTGAATTGATCTTAATGGAAATGGAGAATGTGTCAAAGGGGAAACAACCCGACAAAAATATTATATATAGTGCATATAATAAGTATGTTTCCGGAATTTCTAGCAATAAGCCTAATTCAAGACATATCACGATTTTCTAGCATAGGAATTTGCGAATTAAAATTTGTAAAATTATGTAGTAAAACAGATGAAATCATATAATATTAATTTATAAAACAAAAATGGACCATTATTATGCAATTCATTTTTGTTTTCTTTGAAACATATGGAATAGCAAACCATTATCCGATAATAAACGACCAAAATCGCTTTTTTACACAAAATATCCACAATAACATTCAAAACAAGAACAAAAACTGGAAATCTAGACTAATTTGGAACAACAAAAAGAATTCAGGGAGTCGAACCTAAACAGACAAGTCCTTAGCTTTAACTCATTTATCTTAACTACGAAACCTCGTGGCTATCAACTCATACTATACGATTACCTATTATGTATATATTAAGGTACATGCCATGTGTGTCCGTTGTTCCGATGTATATCATATGTAACGGAGGGGGTCGGTGACGACACCTCCCGGGACGTGTAGTGGCCAGTACTTCGTCCCTATTCGACCATCGGGATACCTGATATCAGATTATGGCTGAACAACAAACAATTAATCAAATGAAAACTATATTTTTATTTACAAATGTACAATAATTGCATGAATTTAAACAAAGTCGGATAAAATAGGAGTCAGAAAACTTTCTTAAATGGAGTTCAAAAATAAAGTAATTTCAAATGTAAAATGAAAAATAGAGTGTTCCCAGAGTTAGTCCAGTTGGAAGGCAAACGCCTAAATCTGACAGATAGAGGTCAATTTGTCGACAAAAAAAGAACCCGTATGTAAAATGTTTACGCCCACAAACAGCGCCACCTATATTTTTTTCTGCGGCATCTTTGAGAACGATGTCCCATTCTGTAGTAAATTAAAACATTAAATTAACTAAAACATAGAAAAGTAAGTGTAAAACACAAATTGAAAGATATATTTGCAGATGACTGTTTATGCATGATACGCTGGCAATGTGCGCAATGTCCTTTAATCCAAGACTGAAAATTAGTTTGTTTCCTACGTCAAGATGGCGGATTTCAATGTTTACATTTTTTCACCTATTTATAATCTGACACAAATTCGTATCCAATCATTTATTAGCAATTTTATTATTGATCTTTGAAGATCATCCAATTAAATTTGCCGTTAGAAAGTGGCTACACGTTACCAGCCGTCGTTACAAAGTAGCCATGTGTTTTGTGGGGATACCTTGGGAATGTTGTGTATTCAAAAGTTACGGTAAAAATCAATGTTATCTTCCTTATATTTCCATGCATACACAATTTATAACAGCAAATCCATTCTTAACAGACCCCATAAGGTAAACGGACATATTTAACTGTCTGCTTGAGCAAAAATTCGTGTAAATAAGTCTGATGGGTCGTTTTGAATTCAAGCACAGCAGACAAACACGTGGTAGATTGTTTATGTTTGAAAGTGTGTGTACCCAGTGGCGGATCCAGAGGGGGGGTTCCGGGGGTCCGCACCCCCCCTTTATTTTGGCCGATCAATGCATTTGAATCGGGACATATGTTTGCACCCCCCTGCACCCCCCCCCCCCCCTTTGCCCTGGGCTAGCACCCCCCCTTTCGAAAATACCTGCATCCGCCACTGGTACCTGAATTGCACGTTGATGTTACTATATACTTACCTATAACCTTTATCGTGTTATACTTTCAAGAGTTATATAATACATCTTACCCAAGAAATACGTCTAGTTAGTTGTAGGGACTTCCTTTACTTGGTCCTTAAAAACAAGTGCCTGTGCTAGTGAGGGTGTAATGATACATTACAGCATTTTTTGCATTTGATATATTTCATGTACATGTACATTTTATGTACACAAAGAACAATAAAGTAAATGAACGTACATGGGTTTAATTCCCACCCTAGGTATACATTTTGACTCTCATAACAGGTTGGAACAAATAGAACAGATAGCAATTGACAATAATGTAATGCTAAAATGCTAATTGATGGGGTTAAATCATCAACATCATTTTTTCTAGTATACAGCAGCTCCTCTAAGGATTAGTAAGGGCATACATGTAATTTACTAAAAGTCCAGTGGCTATAAGTCCTGTCTTTTGTGCCTCTGATATTTACTTATTTATATTATAATTTCTAATGTTCTCTTGTGCATGTAGTAAGGCAAAAGCTATTGTTACTCTTATTTTCCTCATTTGCCTTAAAACAATGGAATGTATTGATTGTTGATGTATGTAAAGTGACTTGTAATTTAACTGTCACTGCTAACAGAGACTTGGACTCTGGTGATAAGTTTTTAGAATGTTATCTCATTGGCAACTATACCATAAATGTCAGTTTCCCCTTTATAAGTTTTAAGAAAAGAATTTAATGATAATATAATAATAAGTTGTAAAAAAATTGAAAAGTTAAGCACAAGTGCCAAATCTAATTGGCTTTTCATTCAAGAAAACCTAGAGGCATTGAAAAGTGTTGAAAAATAAATGTTTTGAACTCAGAAAACTATCAATATATAGAGTACAGATATTGTTTTAATTGGGCCTTTGGGAATATTTGCTTGTTAATTGAAGATATAATTGTTATATGCCTTTTCAAATATATGTGTGGCTCTGATCTGGCTGTGGTTTAAAATCTAAGAATGGAGTTGGTTATCTCCATATTAAACTGATTTATATCAACATCATTGTTCCATTATATATACATATATATAAATCATTGTAATACATGTACATTACTTTGCTCTTCATATGCCCTTTAATTGGAATAAAATATCTTGTCTTATACCACATTTCTTTATGTTAGTACTGACAGGTTAACTTTTTAAAGCATTTAAAGTAAGTGAGTTGATGACAAGCTTAGTCAATGATTGTAAATCCAGATAATATCATGAGTTTTTTTTTTATATAGTAAATAATGTTATTTATAAAACTGGTTATCTCAATTAAAAGAACTGACATTCCGCTTTGAATTTATTTCTGATATCAGAATAATAAATTTCTTTTTGTTGTCCTTTTTCCAAAAATTCTGAACATACTGTATTTAAGTCAGTTTTGTTTTTGTCTGAGACTACTATAACATGGGAGGTGACCACAATCTCTATGTTATACATTGAAGTAGTCTCAGGTTTTTGTAGTCCAATTGACTATGCATTTTAGAGCAGGTAAATGTGAATTTAGATTAAATTTGAAGTTGATTCAGTATATCTAATGACATAATACCACTATTTTATTTCAACAAAGCATTTTCAAATTTTATTTTATACTGGTCAGCTTAGGTTATTATCCAATCAATAATTTAATTGAAAGGACAGTTGGTTGCAGGACTTTTGAATTCAAATATAAGAAAGAAGAAGAAATATAAAGCAAAACTTGAAATATTACATATAATAGGATTTATGATAACTGCAGGATATCAGATTGCAATACAGCTTTTGTTCAGTTATCTTTGTGTTGATTATTATGTTTTAAATCCCTTTCTGGTTCTTTGGATGTTCAGATTTTTTTCTCTTGATTAAGGCAAGCAACAGAACTTGTACAACTTATGTAGTTTCTCATCTCAGGGTGAATCCATAAAATTTTAAACATAAGTGGTGGTATTCTCAACCGATAAAAAGGAGGGTTCCAACTATATGCATGATCCCATTCAAATGCATTAATCTTCCATAAAAAGAGGAGGTTCCAATCACCAGACTCCCTGAGATCTGCAATTGTATCTTAAAGCAGCTATAATAAAACAAAACTTGTGCATGTACTTCTGGCCACTGCAGATTGATTTTATTTTCAATCTATGATCATCTATGTAATGGTCACAATTTTGAAGACTATATTTCCTTTTTTTTTGCCATATCTTTGTTTAAATGTAATCTTCTGCTTCTGCTTCTATTGTAACACAGGTTCTTCTGACAAATGACTGATAAACCCATCTTGTATCCTTCTATCTACCAAAAGGGTGTTTGAGAATATATATATATATACAATAAGTTCAAGTTTCAGAGAAAAAGTCAGTCTGTTATAAAATGTAGGTAATTGTCTTCTTTGGAAGTGTTCAAAAACCTGTAAGAACTTGAAAAAAATGTCATATTCAACCTTTCCATGACTATTTTAATGTTACAACAGTAGAGGAGAATGGAATATTGAAAGGTATTCAAGAACTCTTCGAAATAGATCTGCAATCATTAATTTTACTCAAATTTACTGTTGTGAACTTGCAATATCCTACGATGCGCGTACCGAGTTATCTCCCTTTGATCTCCGCTTCGCCACGAATAAACTGACACAATTGCGTATCCGGGGTTTTTGTGATCTGATATTGTTATATTAGGAGCAAAAAACGGTTTTACTTCATATTTTATACCCCTCAACACGTTACCAAACCTATTTAAGGATTTATTAAGGATTTTCCGTGGACCTACGCAAATTTTCAGAAAAAAAGTTTCACTTCAGTCGTGAATTTATAACATTTTAACAATACTTTATTATTATAATTATATAAAATAAGAAAGCTTATTCAATCTAGAATTGAACACTTTGGTTTTTATTAATGTACAAGTACAAATAAGACGATACGAGTCCAAAAACAACGAGACATGCACGTTTACCAAAATATCGTAAACTCTGACCTTTTATCACGTGACCAATGTCTTGAACTTAGACGCCATTAAATCGTTTGCCGTTCAACTGGTCTTTTAAGTAAAATAAGGTAAGTTTGCTTCGCGTTGTGTTTTAAAGTAGAAAATTGCACCAAAAAGGGGTGACTAACTCTGGCGAACTGCACCGAAGTGGTGGCTAACTCTGAACTCGGGTGGGCTGCTGAGTCCGGCGAGTATTTGGAGGCCTGTGCAAGGCCGACTCCGACTGAATATCAAATGATATCCTAAACTTGTCATTAATCAAGAGAACTTTAACATAAAAGGTACTGAAGAAAAGTTGAATAAATGAATATTCTTAAAACATTATAAAAACATCAAAGTTAAATACTAAAACAGTTAAATTAACATTCTTTACTTTTATCCTACTATATTTAAACCAAATCAAACCTAAAATAAACATTTAAATACTAAATAATTAATCTGTCCAAATTAAGGGGAATTAATCAGGCTTATCAAAGCACATCTATTACACATATATTCATTTATATATATATATATATATATATATATAATAATATTTTTAAATTTGCAAACTACATTTCACATCAAATAATAACAGTTCGTTAAAATATTGATGTGAAATGTAGTTTGCAAATTTAAAAATATTATTATATACATTCTGTACACCGTGTTTATTTACTTTTGCTATATATATATATATATATATAAAATAGACTTTCAAATCGTAACCGATTGGTAGCCCAGAGGTTTCGTCGATATGTTAATGTCAGTAACAAGTTACAAAACTTATGGACGGGTTCGATTCCCAGTGAAGGCATATAGAAATTACAAAAATTAAAGGTAAGTTTTTAAAAATAATTGCATTAGTGAACATAAATCAGGAAATTAGTCAATTCAAACTTAATGATATTAGGAACACAAAGGAAACAATAGAATATAATCTGGTGAGTCCATTTCAGCGACGGATTTAGGAAGCGTTGATTCTAGAAAAAGAATCCACGGTAAATGAATAGGCTGACGTCACCACAATGGTTTAATGTTTGGTAGATGTGCGAAGAATCTTTCCAATGGAAACAAAGGAGACAAATACAGTGGCAGAAGAAGGGTAAACTAATCATATACAAGGAAATGCATTTCTTGCCGTTTTTTTTTTAAACATGGGCTTATTTAGGAAAGTTTCGTTTGGAGAATATTGAAATAAGCAGAGTCCATCTCAGTCTACACTCGGTTTCCTTTGTATGTTTAGTCAGAAACAGATTCCAAAACATCTTAAAATTATTGCACCTGGTGGACACCAAAAAAGTTCCCTAAGCGAAATGATTCAGCTTACAAACCATCTCAAATTGCAGGTTCTAACCGTTACTTAATTTTGTTAGCAGGAAATTCTTACAGTATTATAATCTCCCCGGAGAACTTGACAAATCCCTTGTTGGTACACAAGAAAAGATAAGTATGTTAGAGTATATACCATATAAACGTTCAAGGTTTGGCGTTAAATTCTTGATTTTGGTAGAGTCCGTCCCTAAGCATGTTTTACAGATGGATGTATACTACGGGTAACGTTTCGATTCCATTTCTGCTGGAACATTATAAGGAACTAATGTATTAATGACTTTAATTATGAATTCGCATCTTCATGAAAAAGGCTTTCGTGTTTTCGCCGTTTATTTCTTGCTTCTTTTAATTTAGTGAAGGCCGTACGGAAGTCACGGGCAAAATGATAACTAATAGACCTATGCCATAGAGGATTTGAAAAACCGGGTGTTTTACAGATGGATGTATACTAAGGGTAACGTTTCGATTCCACTTCTGCTGGAACATTATAAGGAACAAATGTATTAATGACTTTAATTATGAATTCGCATCTTCTTGAAAAAGGCTTTCAAGTTTTCGTTGATTTCTTGCTACATTTAATTTAGCGAAGGGCGTACGTAAGTCACGGGCACAATGATAATTAATAGACCTATGTCATAGAGGATTAAAAAAAAAACACGTCCGCAAACAGGGAATGTTGTTTAGGCTAGACAAAGACCAAACATGCTTTACCGTTATCGCGACCACAACAGAAAAGAACCCGTCACATTAGTGTCGACCAAATGATCAGTCGAAAAGAACGAGATCGTGTTGTTTCTTGTCTTTAATTTTGCTAATGTGCTTCTTCAATATGCCTTTGAAATTTCTTAAATACACATGACGTGGCTCTGTAGTTACACATCCCGACATTGTGCTATTGGAAAAATAATGCACATTATATTCAGTAATTATTGCGATAAATGTCACATGGTTATAACCGAATAATTTAAACTCTCATTTTATATTTTTTATATAAGAGTTAATTAAGAATTTTCTCAATATCGCTAAAATATCAAATCGTAATTTGGTCTAAAATCACAAAATCGCAATAATATTTGCACACAATAATTTACAGTATTGAATTTCTTGTTTTTCATTTTTAGCTCATATGCTATGTCTACCATCTTCTTGTGTTTCTTTGATACATTTGACGTGACTCTGTACATACCACCATTGTGTTATCGTGCTATTGTCAAGTTTTGGATTCTTGTCTTTAATTTTTACTGATGTTCTTTCCTTACTGCTGTTCCCCTATTTTTGACATTTTTACCAATTATGGCCGTTTGTTTTGTTCACATATCGTTGTCAATATAATGGAAATTGATGCGACTTCGAGGTACGAATGTTAATCATAAATACACCATTGCTTAATATTGTATTATTGTATTATATAATAACAATTGTCTGGTGTCTTTTGTTGTCCAAGGTGCCCCTGTATGTGGTACACATCTACGAGAGATTTTGAACCATTACACAAAGATATACCTTCTTTCACAATTAGCATTATATTTAGAAGGGAAGATATGTTGTAGCATTTATAAATTCTCCTTCAAGATGTATTTCTGTTTTAAAGTCCTTTTATAAGAGAAAAATACAAAAAAAATACAACCCAATCATTTTTAGATTTCTATAGCTGTTATCATTAATTAATAGTTAACGAAATTCCACACCAGCCGCAAAAAAATAACACCTATAAGATCAAATATTTATTGTCATATGAATTCTGAACAACAAGTATATGCCAAATAATATTATAGACATACGTTGGCCATTCTTTTTTACGAAGCAAAGCAATACCAACTCTTTCAATTTGTCTTTTAGTTTGGAATGTGGAATACTAGTGTACAGAGTAGAAAAGTCAAATGTTTTAATACTGTTACAAGATGAAAGAGAGTTAAATTGTATGTACTCTAAAAGATCTTTGGAATTTTTAAGTATCCACATCTGATTCACGCCCCCTCTAGAATAGGCAGTTTCACAATAACTTTGAAGCCCGTCTTTGATTGCTGATAAAATAGATGTTAATAATTTAGAAAGAGGTTTCGTGGAGCACTTGGAAGACCCAGCAATATATCGTTGCTTGTAAGGACACTTATGTAGTTTAGGTATCCAATACAGTGATGGCAGATCCAGTTCTTCATCTTTGGTTGAAATTCCAAAGGAACACAGAACAGACCTATGATTATCCAGGATTTCCTCTTTGGTAAGTGTCGTGAGGGTATATGTTGAGTTTCCAAGTGAATTGTCAATACCTAATTCGTTTATCAAGCAGTTAATGTAATGAGTTTTACATACAAAAACGATGTTGTTTGGGGCTTTCTCTGCGGGGACAACAACGGAGGTAGGATAGGTGTTTTGCAACATTTGGGTCTTTAAAGATTGACGTAGCATGGGCATTGATAGACCCATTCAGTTTCTTAATTCTGATTTGTATCAACGACCTTACTGCCTTAATCCATTCGGAAAGAGTGTCTACGTCTTCCTTCTCGCGCTTACCCCATTGCCATTATAAGGGTTCAGCAGTCATTACTGTGTTACTATCTCAAAACGAACAATCATTTACAAAAAACACATTCATTGCTTCGCGTGTCTGACGTCATAAAAATGCAAACGTCAAATAGGAAGACATTTTGTCGTTCAATGTTTATTCAAAACAATTATAATTTCACATGGAGAATCTACATATGGTTGATACCACTACGCGAGTAAACTAATTTTGTCGTTCAAAGTGTTTTCAAATTTATAATGGAACATTAACATCTTTTGAAGTACAGAGTCACGTTATAAGAACCAAAGAAACACAAAAAGTCGGATATATAAAACACAAATATCAAAGATAATACAAACATATTGACGGGATGTATAAGTACCGAGCCACGTCAAATATATATCAAAGAAAACAAACCAAACAGTAAAAGTAATATTAATAATAGAACAAAGACAAATGAAAGAACAATATTACACGATGTTAAGATGATAAACAACGTCAGTACGCAGAATCTATACATCAAGACCATCATGTATTATTTGTGAAGTTGATCACGGAATATTTATCAACAAGGTCTTGGTACCTTTTTTTAGAAAAAGGACGAGACGTTCTTTGACATACCCCTGGTTCATCAACTTCCTGCTCAGACACTGGTGACGTTTAACAAAGTCTGAGTAGGAGCTGCAAGCTCTAATATCGAATAAGTTGGGAAATGTCCAATATCGAATAATCTAAGAATACCTCAAAATTGTTTACAAAAGGATTTAGCAGGCATGTTCAAAAAAGAACTGTACACTTCGCTAAAATATATCATTGCCCAGGTAAAAAACGTAGGGAGGTCAATAGTATTTATAACCTGTTTTCCTTAATACGGGGATATTTTCGTCATAAATCATCTAAGATGATTTTATTTAAGTATTATAAACTTCTTAGATGCTAACATAAAGGAATATCCACCGAAGGTTTCTGTTCGAATACGCGCAAGTACGCTGATGTGTTATCGGAAGATGTAGAAACGGCATTATATGATAAGGGTATCCGTGGCATGGATTATCTCCAACATGTTGTTTTATTTGTGTGGTCTGCGTTTTGCCTTAAGAATAGGCAATACACACCGACGGCTTAAACTTGTTAAATCCGCAAATAACTGGCCCGTTTCATGATAGTGACGCTAAACTAAGATACCAGGTGCCGGTTGTTCAACTTGTCGTTAACTTAGTAACAGTAGTGTAACCCTTAACGTATCGTTGGTTAACGAATGGTTTAGAAACTGTTGTTCCAATTGATTTAACGGAAGCGTTAGCTAACGTGTGAATTAGCAAATCTCAACCTGTTGTTAAATTTTAACAATAGTTTAAAGGCTATTTTCTTATTCCAGGGATGGATTACTTTAGCCGTATTTGGCACAACTTTTTTGAATTTTGGATCCTCAATGCTCTCTAACTTTGAATTTGTTTGGCATTATAAATTTTTTGATATGAGCGTCACTGATGAGTCGTATGTAGAAGAAACGCGCGTCTGGCGTACTGAATTATAATCCTAGTACCATTGATAACTATAAGTTAACCATAATTATTTTATTCTTAATTTCCTCCATAAACAAGTATGGCTAACTTTATATCTTACTCAGCCTACTGTAAAAACAAGTGTACGAAAGCCCATTTGAGGTGGAAATAAGTGTCCTTCAGGACAAAAGTGAAAACAATTATGGGATTATGGGATTATTAATGAAAAATTCAGCAGTGACGTTAGCAACAAAAGAAAGATGGCAGTTTGGACAAAAATATCCATGATGGTGCCTGCTCTTGGTGTTGCCAATAAATCTGCAAAGGAATGTAAAGACAAGTCGGGTAACGTCAAGAAAGAGGCAAAGAAGGTGTTTTTCAGTTACTTAGTACCAATTGAGACCATGCCAAAATTGGGGATGGACCACAGGTCAAATCTTATACATTGTTTTCAATTTCAGGGTTCATCATTTAGTAAATGCCATTATTGTATATCTCTTTTAAAACATATAGAGATTTCAAATTTGGAGAAGAATAAAGAAAAGATGAACTTGATACAAGAAGAAACATTGGAATGACATATTAAAGGTAAACAAGACAGCAAATCTGTAACAATACGAACACGCGAAGAGCCTTCATTGATATATTACATTTTAGATTGTTAAGAGGTTGATAAATTATATATATATATATGTAGGACTCTTTAAGTGCGATGATCCGCGAATGTATAGACGTAAGAAAGGGTATTACGACTATGTCAATGACTTAAATAATCAAAACCTAAACGTGCTTTGTCGTCTGAGGCAAATGCGTTTTTCAGTTCAGTTCATATTATTGCGATTTCTACTGTAATAAACTAATAATATGACCATAAGTAGACGAGAAAAAATTATAATAATTTAAGTTTAAATTCATTAAACCCACCGGTTTTGACCTTGGAAAAAAATGAGAGGATTGTTACAGGCAGTTTGTATCATCTATGGTATAATTATGTTTTTAAGATAAAACCACATTAATAATGTAAAAAATAATTCGTAATTCATTAAATTTTTAATGTCTACTTCTAGAGATGAGAGGTTAGATTATTACCAGAGACGATATGCATCACGCCAAGACCCAAATGATTCCTAGTGCATCATTTTTGATGCTATGGATCAATGTAAGACATCTTTGCCAATTTTGCGCAGGAGAGTTTCAAAGGAAATTCAAAACAGTATGTGCCTCCAATCAAAACGTATTTAACAGGTGCATTAGTTCATAGACAAGGTAAATGTTGAAAATTGCAAAGTATCAGTTTATTTTATTACATTAATAATTTTTTTTTAAATGACACCTTAACATTCTATTTTCTCCTGCAATCAGTACTTTATTGTACAAATAACAGGTACATGACGGTTTGCTCAAAATGGAAAAGTAGCAACATGTGTCGGTTTATAGTAGAGACGATTATATGAATTTAAAAGACGGGAAGATAGTCTGGAAGAATTATGAGAAATGGACAAAAATTTAGAAATGATTGCCTGACAGCAACGACAGAACATCATATTTGAAATACCAAAATAAGAATGGCATTATCATATTCAAATAGGTAATAGCATTTTGTCAATAATTACATAATTCATGCAGATGTTTATCACAGCTTTTAAAGTAGGTTTTTAATGTAGTTAAACCAAAAATTAAACTAAGAGAACATCTTAGTTTCTATACCATCCTGTTGTCTGGACTGTCCATATTTTTTTTTATCATCATCAGTTTTAAACTTTCTTATCCAAACATTTTTTTCACAAAGTACTCCAAACTTGTAAGGAATGATTTTTTTACTGTAGGTATACTGTGTATTCATAACATAATCTACTGTTCTCTCACCATCAACAATAAACAAAAAGACAAATTCTTGCTAAACATCAATTAATTAAGGGCCTTTTATACCTAACCTACTAATTATGAAGTAAATGATTGGCTCATTGTTAAAGGCCAATTTCTTTGTCATTTGAACTCTTGTTGGGAGTTGTCTCCTTGGAAATCATATCACATCGTTTTGTTTTATAAACAACAGTAATATTTTATAATTTGCCACCAGAGGATAATCCGTTGATAAAAGAGCCATGTTGGTCGCAAGACCTAAAAAAACAGTTGCAGAACGTGAAAAAAAGCTTCTTGCAAGTGGTCTCTTGTTTGAAGAGGAGCAGGACTGGTGGGAACATCTAACAACTGAAAACCTCCAAGAGCCAGTTGTGGAAGTATATACAGTTAAATAATTTCATCATGATATTCACGTTGTTTTGCTTCTTCATTGGTGTAAGTGAAAATTAAGAAACAAAAGTTAAACCAAATCTTAACAGTATTTATACATTTTTAACATGCAACTTGCTGTGTGATTTTAAGTTTATTCTTTTTACTGCAATATTTTATAGGTCTCTGTGTGTATTTTTATTAACAATATGTTAATTTGACTTGAAGAACTTATAGTTTGTCACAGAGACTTGGTTATTAAAACTAATACAGTTGGTTGATACAGGATAAATGATTAATTCAAATTAAATATATCATTTGTTGAAGTAAACAGCAATCAAAGTGCTGTTCCTTTGCTTTTTGTCTGTTTTTGTTGTACATGTTGTTCAATGTATTATAATTTCTTTTTTTCCAGTTCTTACCATTTCCATATCATAACTTTGCTGACATATTCCTTTCGTTATTTTCGAAATTTGTGTTTTAGGTACCTGAATGCAAATTACAGTTTTTGCTACCATACGATGGTATTAGAGAGGAATCAGCGGATTCAGAAGTTTTTAATTGATGTTTTTTTTTTATCCAACTTTTTTTTCTTTTTCTTAAACGTACCATATAGTGTATTTTTCGGAAATTGACGAGTTTAGTCCTTATAAAACACCATTTCGGAAAAAATTGGAATTCATGTAAATTTAACAATGTTTAAGGCTATTATCATATACTGTAAATTTTATGTGCTTATTGCTCTATGTGTTTATGTAAAAGTGCTGTAACATGCTTTATCATTAAATATGTTCTATTTTGTTTGCAGGTTTATTCAGGAAAGTACGTACCGCCATGTCAAAGGCTGAAGTTTGAACAATCTAAAGCGGTTAATTGTCACGATGTACAAATGCAAAGTGTCAACGAAATAGCTAAATTCATTTTGTGTTTACATTTTTGGAGAAGACGACGCTTCAACAATTTAGGGAAAATTACATGCAAATATTTGAGTGAATAGGACATGTCTTACGTAAAACGAGGAAATCTGTTACAGTCGGTTTTTGTTCTTGTGGAACTTTACCTGTTTCAATTCTCAATTTTATTTTATAAATATTGAAAAAGTATAGTTTTTAACCGGATTTTTGTGACAAAAATGTCGGTTATTGATTTGGGGATGTACGTCGGGCGGGCGGTCGGTCGGTCGGTCGGGCGGGAATCAAATGTTGTCCGTGCATTAACTCATGAACCGTTCAACCAAAGCTTTTAAAATTTTAATATGTTGTTACTGACAACTAAATGAAGGTCAAGTTCAATAATGGCGATTTTGACTTTTACCGTTCAGGAGTTATGGTTCTTGAAAGATTGAAAAATGGAGTTTACAGTCGTGTCCGTGCATTTACGCATGAACTGTTCTACCTAAGCTTCCCAAATTTTAATATGTTGTTACTGATGACAAAATGGAGGTCAAATTTAATAATGGCGATTTTGACTTTTACCGTTCAGGAGTTATGGTTCTTGATAGATTGAAAAATGGAGTTTCCAGTCGTGTCCGTGCATTTACGCATGAACTGTTCTACCTAAGCTTCCCAAATTTTAATATGTTGTTACTGATGACAAAATGGAGGTCAATTTCAATAATGACGATTTTGACTTTTACCGTTCAGGAGTTATGGTTCTTGAAAGATTGAAAAATGGTGTTTCCAGTCGTGTCCGTGCATTTTCTCATGAACCATTCAACCAAAGCTTTTGAAATTTTTATATGTTGTTACTGATGGCAAATTAAAAGTCTAGTTCAATTATGACGATTTTGACTTTTACTGTTCAGGAGTTATGGTTCTTGAAAGATTGTGAAATGGCGTTTCCATTCACGTTGTTGCATTTACTCATGAACCATTCAATCTAAGCTTTTCAAATTTTAAGATGTTGATACTGATGACAAAATGGAGGTCAAATTTGATATTGACGATTTTCACTTTCACCATTCATCAGTAATGGTTCTTGTGATATTGCCAGGACACAAATAAATATTAATAAATCCGGTTTGCTGTCGTTGTGACAGCCTCTTGTTTATATAGTCATTTGAAATATCAAGAAATTAATACAAATTATGTTCTTACTTTCAGATGGCAGATTTCAAGTGGTAACAAAGAGTGGAAGAAAAGCAACAAAATTTATATCTTTACATGACTAGTATGACTAGGAAGACAATAACAATCAAAACCAAGGAGTAAACAAACTAAAGACTCACAAAACCAAAGGACATACACGGATTTGGCTATACTTTTTGGAACTTTTGGATTATAGCTCTTCATCTTTTATATAAGCTTTGGATTTCACATACTTTGTCCACTAAGGACATGGAGGAAATCGGATGCATGGTCAATTATTTGAGTATAGAAAATGACAGCACTACAATGACAAAACGCGGTGACTCCAACCAATTCCGTAAAAACTGTACAGGAGATCTCTTGCAGTTACATAAAAAACACGAGATCTCTTGCAGTTGCATCAATAACAAGAGATTCATATCTACAACTGTAATTGATTATTACAACCATAAACACTCACAAGATGATGTGCAATTTCCTTATTATATTGTAAAGATGAAGATATGCGGAAGACTAGGCTTACTTCTATGACTAAATAAAACAAATCTGTAGAAAAAAAGAATAAACGTATTGTCACAACCGTATCAACCTCGGCACCAATGTATTGTGTTAGGTTCAGTATTCTAGCAACTGTGCTTTAACTCGGATGCGATATTTCTGCCTGTCATTTTAAATTAAACATGACTCAAAAGGTGTAGACAACAATTTTTTTTTATTTTCACAAACTTGAAGTACCAACAAACCTTCTGAAGAGGGACGAAAGATACCAAAGGGACAGTCAAACTCATAAATCTAAAACAAACTGACAACGCCATGGCTAAAAATGAAAAAGACAAACAGAAAAACAATAGTATACATGACACAACATAGAAAACTAAAGAATAAACAACACGAACCCCACCAAAAACTAGGGGTGATCTCAGGTGCTCCGGAAGGGTAAGCAGATCCTGCTCCACATGTGGCACCCGTCGTGTTGTTTATGTGATTACAAATCCGGTAAATAGTCTAATTCGGTAGGTCACATTCATGAAAGGGAAGGGGATTGTAGTTACGACGTAAGGAACATATCCGATATCATTTGTGAAACGGTTATTTCATAACGGTCAACCAACTCGTGATGGCGTCCGTAAAATTTACGAAGGGATGATTTCAACTTCACCATTTGGAACTCTTGGTTTAATAGCTTCCTTGTGAGCAGTAACCCTCTATCTTCTGAAAGGATCATTAAATCAACTATTGATAAATCATAAACTCCTGGATTATATGACGTGCTTCGTAACTTTGTAAACAAACACATGCTCCAAATCCAGTAAACTTAGTTTCCACAAACGTATATTGACTTCTGCAGAAAAATGAATTTTATCAAATTGGCATGCATGTAATGCATTTCATTAACTTAAAACACTTTCAAACTCTTAAATGATACACATTTTGTTACCAATACTTTTACAATGACAACAATGTGTTACAATTCGAAATTGACATATTTGACCTAGATACCGTATCGTTCATGTTGGCTGTTCTAACTTCAAACCCCTCCCTATGAAAAACACATTTCCTCTATCGTTGGCTTGTTTATAAACAAAATGGAATTCACACGGACAATTCCGCTGCAAATTGGGCTGAAAGTTGACCACAGAGGACACATTTATAAAATTGTAGTTCATCACAGACAAGATCATTCTGTTGTACAATAGGAGATTTTACGGAATTCCCTTTTCCGCGCTTGCGCAATGAACTTGCCGTCAAAATCCGCCATATTTGTTATTGTTGTTGTCATGGGCGGGAAAGCATAAACAATGCAAAGGAAAGGAAAGTTATCCCCGTATGCCTACGGGTTACCGGCTGAGGCAAGGAAACGATACGAGGAAAAATTGACATACAACAAAGGACTCTATAGGCTCCCCGATCCTTATGCTTTCACCAAATCTGAATGGGTGAACGACCCTAGTATTTGGCCTGAACTTGACTTCGTTCAGGTTTACCTTTACTTGATCGAAGCACCGTCAATGTCCATCAAAAGTTCAATGAAAGTGTATAAATAAAGGCAACAGTAGTATACCGCTGTTCAAAACTCATGAATCCATGGACAAAAAACAAAATCGGGGTAACAAACTAAAACCGAGGGAAACGCATTAAATATAAGAGGAGAACGACACAACACTAAAGTGTAACACACACAGAAACGGACCAAGCATCAGACAAAATCCCACGAGAATAACAAATATAACATCAAAACCAAATACATGAATTTGGGATAGACAAGTACAGTGACACGTCTTATCGCAATGTGAAATTACACTCAAAAATAAGAGAAAACAAACGACGCAACGTTAAAATGTAACACACAGAAACGAACTATAATATAACAATGGCCATATTCCTGACTTGGTACAGGACATTTTTAAAGGAAAAAATGGTGGGTTAAACCTGGTTTTGTGGCACGCCAAACCTCGCACTTTATTGGCAATGTTAAACATACCATTAAAATGACAACATAATATTACAGGACTACAATACAAATAAATAGGAGAACGTATTAGACAAAGAAACACATGATTAATGGATAACAAAAAGCATCAGGTTTAAAATTCAATACGCCGAAAACGCGCCTCGTCCACACAAGACTCACCAGTGACGCCCAGACATAAAAGATCGAAAGTGAAAAAAGTACAAAGTTGTACAGCACTGAAGATCAAAAGTTGAAAAAGGTTGTGTCAAATACGGCTATGTTTTTATGTTTGGGATAAGAACATCCTTATTATTTAGAAGAATTAATGCTATTGCAAACAGTAAATTTTATCAAATGAATAAAAGCTTAGAAGCTTATAGCTAGAGTCACTTATTTTTTCCGCGTTTCGACATGGAACGAGAGAACAACCATTCAATTTGAAAGGACACCAGTTTAAAAGTGGGAAAGAATCTCACTCGCATTTATGGGTATTTAACAAATGATAGAAAAGGTTAAAATACAAACCATAGCCTTGTCCTGAAGACCTCATGCCAATTCCAAAATACAATGATCTACAATGGCAGTCCGTGTGCAGTCTACACTATTATACAGGTCCATAAGATTTATTAGGATTGAACCAGTTTTAAAAAAGGCCATGTACAGATAAAAATATTCAATAAATAAATACCAATACATACTTGTATTTAACACAAAATGGTTAAACTGGCTAAGTCATAAATCTGCATTATATATTTGAGACAAGTGGCAAGTGCCCGTCAGAAAAATACAGGATTCTTTGAATAAGCATTTAAGTTTAAATGTAAAAAGGGATATAGCAAGCACTTGAATAAGTTTTAAAGGGTTAAAATAAAGCATTGGTTTTATTTTTACCATCAATGAAATGCTCACTGCAAACTCTGGCTCCCTCGTCACCAGATATCCAAACTTTCCCTGTTACAGGATCTCTCCGGTTGATTGCTCTTATCCGTAGTTCTTTTCTTCCTTCATCTTTAGGAATCCGGTGGAATTTGATTCCCGGTTGTGTGTGGCTATCGCGATTTCGGCAAACTAACACTATACACACTTTACCCATGGTTTGTTGGTAAACAGACGACATCTGACTTCCGTTTCAGTCACATGGCGCCGAACGGAAATGGCCGTTTGACGGCCAGTCTTCCCCGGATTTAAAAATAGAACTGAGATGACGTCATCGATAAAACCTCCTATATGCAATTCAGTCTATGTCATCTGGACAGACCAAGTGAGTCTGAGGCATAAAATTTGTGATGCCTCTGTTACAATAATTTCTTTTACTCACAGCACATATATTCTACTTATTTCTATTTTTGCGGAGCAAAACAAATATCTTTTAAATTATAATCGGTGTAAAACGGCGAAGGATAGTAAAGGAAGACAATAACATGCAAAACAAAGGAGTAAAAGACTCATAAAACCAAAAGACATTTACATCAACAGTAATAAATAATAAATAAGAAACAACACGAACTCCACTAAAAACCGAACAGGAACAGAGACATTTAAATACATAAGTAAAAAATAAACTGATAACGCTATCTTCTTCTTCTTTTTATACGGAAAAAACACCAATGTTTACTTTTATGGCACAAGCCTGGCTTAATGATGTACACCTCTGAGGAGCCAACATTTTTTAGAATTAAACTTTTTTTCTTAACCTGATTTTTGGATTTATAAGACTGTAACAAAATAATTGGAGAAGAAAAAATCATATGGTGGTGCACTTCTTTTTTTGCTACGGCCGATGAAAATGCCCAATTTTGATGATTTTCCCATTTTTCATCGATTTTTACCTATTTTTGGGCTATCATCATGAAAAAAATCACAGTTCCACAATTAAAGTTTTTTCATATTTTCTATAAAGATGAAGTGGACCAATCTGAATATATTTTACTTAAAAAAACTAAAGGTAGGCGTTAATATAAGAAAGTTTTATCATATTTTGACGCTTTTTTGTGTAAAATTTACCATGCTTTTATTCAAGAACGAGATTTCAAGGAGACTGAAAAGTCAGAAGAATACAAATTTAACAAAATTGTTAATGATTGAAAAGATATTTTTGATTTCGTAATAATTTTCAATTTTACAAATGTATATGTAAGTAATATTTTTCATTTTTTTTTTAAATTTTTGGTAAAAACAAGATACATATTAAACATGTAGGTGTCAAGAAGCATCTCTCTGGTGAGTTTCTCCTTGAAGCACTCAGTAGTGGTGCTGCAGGCTATTGGTTCAGATAATTTGTTCCAGTTTTTTTTTTATAGTTTTGCAGAAAAATGAAAATTTGTAACTATCTTTACTGCATCGAATTTGTCGGTATAATTGTTCGTGGCTAGACCTGGTGTTTGATTGGCTTTTAATTAGTATGTCAGTATGTGGTATGGCAGATTTGCTGTTTGTTATTCTATGGAACATATTTAATCTTCTATGGCCAGAAAGAACCAAACAGCAATACAGTAAACATCACATAAATAAATGAGATCAGATACAGACTGAGCAACACGAACCCCACCAAAACGGTATATATTTCCTATCTATTGAAAACTAGTGTAGTTGAACTATATGAAGCTTCGCGACTGTTGCGTCGACGCCAATGACGTCGTCGTATTTTTTTTCATTTTTTACATCCAAGATTCATCTTGTACAGGATATTAAATAAAGTCAACAGTAGTATACCGCTGTTCAAAACTCATAAAACTTATTAGCTTTAAATTAAAAAATACATGTCTCAGGACTTTCTTTGCCCCAATCAATTCGTCATTATCACTCATTTTGGCATCGTCTATTATTTAAAAAAAAATCTGTTGACTGATTAAATACAGAGTCTTAAAAATGTCACAATTCCTGCCGAATATAAAGGTTTTCCCTATATATTGTAATTTTGGCGTTCATGATTAACTTCAACAGCCCATATCTCTTAAACGAAGACGGTTACCGCCTTTTTATTTTATTTTCCGATGTATTCTTACAACCAAAACTGGCATGTAAATTTGATTATTTTTTCTGTTGAGTAGTTAATTACGTACACATCGCCTTTGCTGCATCAAATATAATTGGTACCGACAGGACTTAGGGTGTCGGTTGTTGTGGCCAAACCGGTTCTTAGATAATCACAAAATCCAAAAAGGAAGCCTGGGGACGACTTAATTTGTTTAAAATAGTTTGGACGAATACTGTAACATTTAATGCAGTATAAAATAATCTAGATTTTTCAGAATATATATATATATATTCGAGTTTCAGTTAGTTATATGTATTTAGTTGAACGTATATCGAAGGTACAATACAAAAATTGAATAAATATTCCAAAAAAAGAAGTATATAAAGGAAACAGTAGTATACCGCTGCTAAAAATTCATAAATCGATTGAGAAAAAAACAAAACAAATCCGGGTTACAAACTAAAACTAAGGGAAACGCATCAAATTTAAGATAACTACGACACCACATGTAACACACACAGACACGAACTATAATATAACAATGGCCATTTACCTGACTTGGTACAGGACATTTCAAGAAAGAAAAAAAAAATTAACCTGGTTTCGTGGCATGTCAAACCTCCCGCTTTAATGGTAATGTTAAATATAACATTCAAATGACAACGTTACATGACAGGACTACATTACAAATAAATGGGAGAAAATATAGAACAGAGAAATATACAAATGATAGCTTACAATAAGTACCAGGTTTACAATATAATACGCCAGACGTGCGCCTCGTCCACATAAGACCAACCAGTTACGCTTAGATGAAAAAAGTTTTAAAGCCAAAACAAGTACAAAGTTGAAGAGAATTGCGGGCCGAAAGTTCCAAGAAAAATGTAACCAATACGGCTAGGGCTTTTAGCCTGGGATAAGAACATTCTTAATATTAAGAATAATTCATACTTTTGCAAACAGTAAATTTCATTAAATGACTATATAATAGATATACATGATACAATCGAACTGATGACTAACTACAGAATAAAAACGGACACATTAGGCCACACCAATTTGATTACTTGTTCGACGGACCCGCGCGCACGTGTTTTTTTCTAAACAGAAAAAAAATATTTTTTTTATTTTCCCGCTTCCCGCATCCGGAAACAAAAACGTGTCTTTTTCCCGCATCGGTTTTTTCGAAAAAATTATAAAAACTCAACTAAGTCGCCAAAGTGTTTTAGTCCACGGCAAATCGCAATGATTTTACTGTTTATATCTAAAACACAGATTTCTTATCACAGTCAAAAACAAATAATTTCAACAAGTAATCATGCCGATTTTTGTCGTAAGAATTAAGGACTCACAAGGAGGGGAGGTGTTGCCGTCCACGGCAATATCGTTTGCCGGTGGCAGTTTTGTTGAACTGTTTACGTATTGCGTCGGAATTAAAAAACTCAGCCTTTCATCTGACAATGTAACAGCAGTGCACTTGAAAGAGAGTATGAAGTCAGACCACATAGCGGCCGATAACGCTGACATGGACGTTTTGGATCTAACCACAGCATTGGGTTGTAAGTTTGTTGAGTATATTATACGTAGATCTGCATGTCCTGAATCTAGCACTTGTACTAATATTATAAATAACATTGCTTCAGCTTCAAATAATTTACCCAGTAGGCCTAGCACAAATGCATTTAGTATACTGATGGGGAATAGGTGTAAAGTTGTTTTACCAGACAAACCTAAGACAGATGGTGCCAAGAAACTCTCTGGCCCTCAAAGACTTTTATGTCATGTAATTGACCTAATGGAGTCCAAAGGATGTGGCTGGACTGTAGATTGCCTGGATACAGCTAACTTTGTTGCAAAGTCATTAAGAGACACATTGTGGTACATCGACCATGCCCATAAAAAACTATCAGATAGTGCTTGTCATGTTCCAAAGATCTTTGACAAATTTCAGGGTTATAATGAGTTCAAAAAGATACATCATCGACCCCCCATCATCACATCTCAAAGATTAAATGAGCTCTCTGTTGACTTGTCAAAATCATTATCATTTCCCTCCATTTTATCTTCAAGGAATAAAAAATTCAGTGATGACATAGAACAACTTCTGGAATGCATAACTAAATACAAAACACGTTTAGACAAGGACAATATTCAACATAAAGAGTCGTATCAGTCAGGTGACACACCAAGGCGTTCTCTTGAATCCGATACATCTTTGAAATACATACCTCCAACTACTGAGAGTCGTGAGTCCTATGGAACATTACAATCTGACCTTAATAAAATTGATGACTATAGATTTGTTGACCTTGATAAATATGCACCTGAAGATAGGGTTAAAAGAAGGATGTTCATAAAAAATCTAGAAATTGAAGTACCCATAATGTTGTATAGAATGGCTTATGGTGGCTCCATTGGAACCTTAAATTTTATATGGAAGGTACCAGAGGAAGAGAGTAGTTATCGTGAAACAAAAAATGTCAAAATTGTAAATAAGATAAACGCAACATTGCCCAAGTTTTCCACTAGGTCTATGCGCAGAGATTTTTTAAACAGATATTGTAAACTTGTAAAATCACCTAGGTCTGTATTGAGAAATATTTTTTTTGAGTTAACTGGTTGTGAAGCTGTATCTGAAACCAAGGAGCAAGCAGAAGTTGATGAGCGCGTAACTGAACTATTGCTTAATAGTGATGATTCAAACCTACTCCTTGATTATAGGACACTGAATGGAAAAGATATTGATACCAAATTTGGGACATTTTTCGAGGAAATGGGTAAATTTTTTGATGAACAGATTCTTCAGGTAAATGAAAGGCGACGAGGTCAGGAGCTATATTTACCAATGGCTATCTCATTGGAAGATCTAAGAAACCAGATCGTGAAACGATTGCCTAATGACACACCTATACCTTGTACAGAAACTATAAGATTACAATTCCAACCAAACAGCGCTTTTCAAAAATCAGCATTAAAATACTCATGTAGATTTAATGTAAAATTCCGTGTTCAGACAAGACAAGCAAGAGTTTCGCACCCAGATGCAAGATATGTTGCCACATCTTTAAAATATCTCAAAGAGTTCTGTGTAAAAAACAGGAAGTATTCCACATTTGTTTGTTTAGATGACAAAGCTATTGTTCCGGTTGGAGAACCTGGTGTACCAATTAGCACGGGAGTTCGTGGTCACAACAAAGTGCTTGCTCCAGCAGATGGTCCGAAGTTAGTAGCCACAGATCACGATTTTCATCTTGGTGGCCTTGTTCCCTCTGTGGCTTTTGTAAGCGATATTCCAAAGAACTCAAATGATAGCTTCTTCAATGGACATATATATGTTACAACTAAAGATAAAGTTTTCCAAGCATCTACACCTTATCGTCATGCAACTGAGCTAACAAGAATTTTAAGAGAAAACTACTCTGATGATGATGTCAATCTAGAAACACCCATATTATGTTTAATGACAGATGGAGGTCCTGATCATAGGGTAACTTTCGGGACTGTCCAGCTATCACTGATTCAGCTATTTATCGCATTAGATCTAGATATGCTCATAGCATTAAGAACAGCACCGAATCACAGCTGGATGAATCCAGCAGAGCGTTGTATGTCAATTTTAAATTTATCCCTGCAACATTGTGCACTTTCAAGGAAAGAGATGCCTGAGACCTTTGAAAAAGCAGTTAAACACAAGTCCACTCTTACAGCTGTCAGAAACTTGGCCTTCATAAAAACTGGGTTCAGAGAGGCTTATGATGAATCTATCAAAAGTGTTATTGATATAGTTAACTCTAGATTTGAGAGGATTAGATTTAAGGATGATTACCTCACAACTTATAAAGGAGTCACAGAAAACCAGATCATGGATGCTCTTGAAGTGGTTTGCCAGGTCTTGAATAAAGAATTAAAGGTAGACATGTCTAGTGGAGAATTGCGCAAGGTTAAACAAGTGCAGGTAATTTTTGAAGCGTTTTCTCATAGAGAAGATTTTTATATACCTGTCATTTACTAGGGAGGCGTTGCAGAAAAATGATAAAACACGGACTAGACTGTCCCTTACATTGTTATTAACAGTGTAAATTTATATTTTATATATATATATATATATAATACTTGATACATGTACAGTATATGAGTAGACCAAATAGTAATTTAATTTATAGATTCTCATCTACATGACCGGAACAAAATGGTGCAAGTTGCAGTCTAACTTTTATTGATTTTGTGCCAATTGCTTTAAATATTGTCATTAATTAAATAGCTTATTAATTGATGATTGAATACAGTTTATTTTCAAATTTGGATAGGGATGAGAATCTACATATTAAATTGATTTTATAGCTTTATGCTTCTTTTAAATAGTATAGTATAACTAAATAAACATGATATTAAATAGCTAGTGTAATATACCCATATCTTTAGCACTGCATTCATGTATACACTCTATATGTCATACAATCATATATGTCAGGCATGTGATCCAACATTTTATTCATATATACATTTTATAAATGTACTGCATATTATATTGATCACTTTTGTTAAGATTTAAGATGCTTATTAATAATACTACTATGCGTTCATACCATATACAGCTCTCACTTCTAATTTACTATCACAACAAACCGCAAAATATGTTATTTGATGTCAATAGTCTAGGATAAGATAATTAAAAAAAACAAAAACAATACTGATACTTGTACTTTAGACTTTATGATACTCAATTGTTTTGTTCAATGGCAACATGCATAAAAATACATGAACAAAATAAAAGTTCAATCATCTTTTTTAAAAACATGTTCTTGAATTCTCATATTCAACACCATTTTTATTTCTATAAAATTATCATTGAGTTCCCAAGGGTCACCTCTGACTGCTTATACTTATCTAGATAGGTTGGTTACTCTAAGACTTTAATATGCACATTGTTCATGCTACCTATTTATGTTTCATTTGAATAATATGAGGGTTTTTTCTTTACACAACTTCAGGATTTTATAGCCCGGCATGGAAGGAGCAGTCATTATGCATTCCAGCTGAAAAAGTGCAATGATTGTCCTTACTGTAAAATCAACCCCCCAAGGATACCAGAGGACAAATTTCAGGACCTGCATTTCCTACCCAACCCTGTGCCTGGAGAAAACAACCAATATAAGTCTTTCTCAGAGGTCAGTAAAGGATGTACATGTAGTTAAGAATATGTGACAAGGACTACATTCATGATCATACATGATTAAAAAAAAGAGTATAAACATGATAAATACATGTCAGAAAGACAGCAATTCACAACTTTCAAAGAAAATATATAAGAAACCTGAACTATGTGTGATTTGATTTCTGGATTAACCTTCATCAGACATACATGTACTAAATGTCAATTCCTATTGACACAGCAAACCTAAACTTAATATAGTCTCATGTCAGACAATGTCAATGTTTTAACAACAAAAGAAATAACACAATATGACAGTATTATACTATAAAGTACTCTGACAGAGGGTTCTTGTATTTATGAATATCCTAAGTAAAATAATTTCATACTGCACCAACTTGTCAATGCATTATTTATCCATGCCAAGAAATGAGCTTTTCTATGAAGTAAATTCATTTTATATATTACAGCTTTATGGACAAAATACTGGAGAGGAACAACACAGACCGGGGGCGGCACATATAGCAGAAGAGAATGAAAATGATAAACAACGTAGAGATTTATTCAAAAACAACAAAGTCCGAGAAGTAATTTTGTGCAGTGAATGCTCAAAACCACGCTGTATTTTCAGTGAAAAGAAATTGTCCAGGGAACAGGTATTAGACCTTTCATACTGCAGGTGTTTTTTTTACATTGATGACACCTATAATATAATCATCAGAATATTTTTATACATTCTTAAGATGTATAGATGTCCTACAAGGTCTTTACATATACACAATATAAAAAAAAATTTGTGGTATGAGACATCTCTTTTCATTGAAGGGACCAAATGACACAGAAAGTATTAATTGTAGAACACTACAGTCTTCAACAATGAGCAAAGCCCATAACACATAGTCAGTACAAATGTAACTTTACACAAGGTTTTTCAATAAACAATTGTATTAAACCATATTTCTTGGTTCTCTGACTTGGTTAAGGTTTTAATGTTTTCATATCTCTGACTCAGTAACAAGGTGACAAAGACTTCAAAGTAATTCTTGCATACAAAAAACTGGGTTCGAATTTAATGAAGATTCTCTATGTTTAATAGAATGTTTTACATGTTATTTATTCTTAATATTGTAGAAGAGATTTGTTCTTTTTTTTAGAATGTGTAAGCTTTACTATGATATACTGGTATTCTTAGGATGTGGTCAATTATAAAGCATTGTGATATTTTCATTTCAATTTTTATCATTTCAGGATGAACTGATTCTCAGATTAAAAGAAGATTCCTTTTACACATGTGGTGGGGCGTTGGTCCAAGATGACTCAGAAACTGTTGACATTGTTGTTAGAGAGGCACTGGCATGTAATTCACCAATTGAAACGACATATTACAGTGCCTCACTAAAGCACTATCTTCCCCCTGTGTGTGTTCATTGCGGAACAGCTGAGGACCTCCTAGATGATAATAACCCGTATATATCAGCACTCTACGAACAATATTCTGTCGTACGACCTCTATGTGAAGCTTGTAGAAGTTCAGGAAAGGACACAAAAACATGGGGAAAAAAATTTGTTGGGAAAAAGGCAAAGCATTAACTTTGATATCAGAGATATATTAAACAATTGCACTCATTTAGATATTTTTTATTCTGCATGTAAATTATACCATTGGTTTTCCTATTTGAATTGGTTAACACTAGTAATTGTTCGGCCCTTTTAGTTTGCTGTTTCGTATGAGACTAGGCTTTGGATTGAATGCTGTATGTTGACAAATAATTGTTAACTTTAAATACATTGTATTGTACTTTGATTGAGAGTTGTCTCATTGGCACTTGTACTACATCCTATTTATATCAACATGACAAAAAGATAACACCAAAACCAATGGAGACACAGAAAAACAACATTTAATACAAAAAAAATTGAAAGTACAACCATTAATGAACAGCATGAACCCCAAAAACTGGGTAAACTCAGGTTTTCGGAAAGGATGAACAGTTCCTGCTTCTTGCAAGACACTGCTGTGTTTCTAGCGGCATCATGTAGATAATTTATAAGGCAGTTGAAGTTATTCATTTATTCAGTTCAAGATCTGATATCATCATGATCATCAAAAAGTAATGGTAATACAAGAAGTCATAAATATGCTGAAATAAAACGTGAGGCAGTTGAGAAATTTAGCAAATATCAATGTAAAAGTGGTAATTCTAGTTTCATACCATTTTTTTTTTGTCAGAACCTTTGATTTTATGTTTACAAAAAAAAAAGTTAATCGCTCGCCTTTACTTTTTAAGCTTCGCCTCAAAAAATTTCAAATTCATTTTTTTTTTATTAAAATTTTCAAATCGCTCGCTCGCCCCAATTTCTGGAGTGGAAAAATCCGTAGAACAAGAAATTAAATTGGTGTGGCCTTACATAAAAGAACCTAAATACCAGCACTTAAAAATACCGCAAACTGGAAAAGGATTAATATAAGTTGCAAAACTTGTTTCCCAACCCACTATAAATTAATAAATGTTTAAACTAAAAATACACAGCCGAATTAGTCATGCCTCTGCTGGTGGACTATTAGTCCCCGAGGGTATCACCTGCCCAGTAGCCAGTACTTCGGTACTGGCATGAAAATACGGATTGTTTGTGTTATTAAAATTTGCTGTTACAAAATGATAGAAATTATTATAAATTAAGGAATGTATCTCCCTCATGCAAAGCTCTGATTCCTTTCACGGATTTGGCTATACTTTTTGGACCTTTTGGATTATAGCTCTTCATCTTTTATATAAGCTTTGGATTTCAAATGCATCACTGAAGAGACATGGATTGTCGAAATGCGCATCTGGTGCAAGAAAATTGGTACCGTTAATTTTATTATCAAAGCCAGTTTAACGCACAAAGTGACGTCACATTTGAATTTCTAAAACTAACGCACAAAGTGCATCTATGAAATGTTTAATTACATTTAAAGTACTAAACACGGCTGGTAATCTACACACGCAGAACATTTGGTTCTGCAATGAAAACCGTGAGAGGATTTTCCGGTTGTGCTTGAGTGGAGTAATTTTCATCGCTTCAAAAGGTATGTAAATTTCTAAATCTCAATTTTCTTATTCAACTGATCAAAATATTGAAAATCAGAGAATGCTATGCTGTGGTGAACACTTTAACGAAGAGATACATGTATCATTTACTGTTGTACGTAGAGTTTAACTCCTACAAAATCAATTTTGAAATGGTTTTATTAACAGACCTACAAGTTCAAATTTAGGTTTTTTTTTAAGGCAAAGGGTATGAATGTTGTTTTTGGCGGCGTGTACGCTGTCCGGTGTTGATAGACGTCTGAGTAATTCCAAAAAATACATTTTTTCATTAAGTCATGCGTGAGGGGATTGGTTCTGACTGAGGACATCGTGTATGCGTGAGGGGAAGTACAAACATTTTTTAATCTTTGGCTTTGTGACTTTTGTTGACTAAATACATGTGATCAATGCTGATTAAAAGCACAGATTTATCCTTATACTTTAATAGATAAAAACTGGTCACTGATTCAATGACATCAAACTATTAATTGTTTGTTCAATTTCAAAAAATGCCATTGTTCAAAGAAAAAGGGAAAGAGGACTGAAATGAAATCTCTACAAAAAGCTATGGAGATACAAGTTATCCCCGCCCTCGAAGCGAACTAAACCCTCTGGGAGTAGTCCTGTCGTCAAATATACGTCACAGAGATCACCACATATATTTAAGAAAAGTATATCGCCGATCAAAACTTCAACACCTATATATATTAGACGTAATCTGTTCACCCAAAATCACGAAATTTTCGAAACAAAAATGGCAGATCAACAGAATTTATTATTCACGAACATCGATGAAAGCCTAGATAATCTCGAGGAAGACCACAAGGAAGAGCATGTATTAGACAACGAAGGAGATATAGAAGAAGACCACGTAGTAGACCACGATAAAGACCACATGGAAGACCTTGAGGATGAATATAAAGTTTTTCAAAGTGCTTTAGATAAACTCTCAGACGTAGGGAAAAGGGAAAGAGTTTTGAATTTTTTTCATTAGTACAGAGTGGACGTTTTCCTTTTAAACAACATTGCATTTGACCTGTTTTTGGACATTGTTGAGTAGTTTGAAAAGGACGAATCCAGACGAATGAGATACTCACCAACATCTCTGCAGTATTTTTGGTTATCATTGACAACATTTTTTCTTTTAATTCTTCGTGAAACATATTATTAAACCTAGGTTCCCACAATTTATTTCATAATTCAATCTCATAAATTTTTGTAAGCACTGTTTTTTCATGAACAATGTAGCCCTATTTAGGTAAGTTTCAACGACTCATAGCTTGAATATAACAAAATGATTTGTACTTCCCCTCACGCATTCACGATGTCCTCAATCAGAACCGATCCCCTCACGCATGACTCAATGAAAAAATGTAGTTTTTAGAATTATTCAGACGTCTATCAACACCGGACAGCGTACACGCCGCCAAAAACAACATTCATACCCTTTGCCCTAAAAAAAACCTAAATTTGAACTTGTAGGTCTGTTAATAAAACCATTTCAAAATTGAAATGTCACTTTTTGAGGCAATTTCTCGTGGGGCAACTGATTTTGTAGGAGTTCAACTCTGCGTACAACAGTAAATGATACATGTATCTCTTCGTTAAAGTGTTCACCACAGCATAGCATTCTCTGATTTTCAATATTTTAATCAGGTGAATAAGAAAATTGAGATTTAGAAATGTACATACCTTTTGAAGCGGTGAAAATTACTCCACTCAAGCACAACCGGAAAATCCTCTCACGGTTTTCATTGCAGAACCAAATGTTCTGCGTGTGTAGATTACCAGCCGTGTAAAACGATTTTCCCAAAACAAGATCGATTTCAAGATTAGATTTGTAGAGGACTTGTATAAAATTTATTAATAACAAGGACAATTACAATACTAATTAATATCAAATTGTGTCGTAACTAGATAATTAATTGTATTATCTGGCTATGTCGGTGATTCTTCTTAATCGAACTGTAAACCAAATATATCGTATTAATTTCGTTGATCCAAACTAAAATCCAATAAATGAACTGAATGATAAAGTATCTTTACAATAACACACGAATACAACAGAAACAATAAGATTTAGAACTACAAAAGTGTAGACATTTGACAATATCCAATGAGAATAACAAATATAACATCAAAACTAATTACATAGAATTGGGATGGAAAAGTACCGTGACACCGTGTCTTATATCAATGCGAATATACACTCAGCAAAACAGTCCGATTCGGGAATAAGTCACGTTCGGTAATAAGATCAGACGACGTGATGACAAACCACAATCTAACAAGTGGTAAAATGTCCTTAGTTAGTTTAGACAATGGCACATCGTACGGATCAACCAATTCGTGATCTTTTAATTACCGAACGTGACTTATTCCCGATTGTGACTGTTTTGCTGAGTGAAGAATTCGCTTTGCTATAAGACGTGTTACGGTACTTTTCTATCCCAAATTCATGTATTTAGTTTTGATGTTATATTTGTAATTCTCATCGAATTTTGTCAAATGTCTTGACGTCTTTTCTGTTATATTCACGTGTTATTGTAAAGAAAATAATCACCGCCTTCATTTATTAGATTTGATTTTGTTCAACGTAATTTGTACGATGTATAACATTTTAGTTTGATTCATAATAAACCGTACATAGCTATATAAAATAGTTAATTGTCTAATTGGTACCTCAGTTTAAAATTGCAATTCTCATTGTTATTAAATGTAATATCAGTATTTAGGACAAATATAATCTTAAATCAATCCCAATTCTATCTAATTTTTGAGAAATAGTTTTAGTCATTCAAATAAGACGTATTTTTTTGTGTGCTGTTTTAAAATTTCAAAAGTGACGTCACTTTTTGCGTTGATGCCTCGACTATCTCGGGTGTATCTATTTTTTTGTGTTGGATTGTGTTGGCTTATGTTATGTATCCGGTTAATTTTTTCCTGTAGTTAGTTAATACTTCAGTTTTATCATGTATATCTTTTATATAGCCATTTTATTAAATTTACTGTTTGCAAAAGTACATATTATTCTAATAATATAAAGGATGTTCTAATCACAAGAAGAAAACCCTAGCCGTATTTGGCTTTTTGAACTTTTGGTCTTCAGTGCTCTTTAACTTTGTACTTGTTTTGGCTTTCGAACTTTTGTATCTTGGCGTCACTAGTAAGTCTTGTGTGGACGAAACGCTCTTCTGGCGTATTAAATGTTAAACCTGTGCCTTTTGTTAGCTATTATTCGTGTTTATTTGTCCAATATGTTATCCTATTTATTTGTATTGTGGTCCTTTACTGTTATGTTGTCTTTTAAAAAATGTCCTGTACCAAGTCAGGAATGTGGCCATTGTCATATTATAGTTCGTTTCTGTGTGTGTTACATTTTAACGTTGTGTTTCTGTTGTGTTGTTTGTTTCCTCTTATATTTGAGTATGAATTCACATAACTATAAGACTTGTGACGGTTCTTTTCTATCCCAAATTTATGTATTTAGTTTTAATTTATATTTGTTATTCTCATAGGATTTTGTCTTATGCTTAGTTCGTTTCTGTGTGTGTGACATTTTAATGTTGTGTTGTTGTTCTCATCTTATATTTAATGCGTTTCCCTTTTTAGATTGTAACCCGTATTTGTTTTTTCTTTCGATTTATGAGTTTCGAACTACTGTTGCCTTTATTTAAGCATTAGTTTAAATGAACATATGTTCCCATAGTTTAATACTTTATTCGTTATCTTTTTATAAATGCAGGCAAAGTTTTGATGTTTATGAAGCGTCATATATTTTGACTTTAGTAAAACCTTAGTACGCTCTGAATATGTCATACGAAGAATTTCACACTTTTATTCAAAAAGTTGACACAATCTGTATAGTATTAGTAGTAGTAACTGGGACACATATTGGAGTTTCAGTATCGTCAATTTTACACGCCTTTATGACGTGATTTACCGGACAGAAGGCGCGCCTGTATCCCTGTTCTTTTGAAAGTTTCCATCACTTTTAGAATCGTCATTCTATAGGGTAGTATAGGAATAATTTATGATCTGTAATTACGTATAATTTGATTCCCGATTGAGGGAAGTATATTATTTTCATCCGTTTGCTCAACATGTGTTGGAGGTCATGATGTCGTCATAGTGGTGATGGAAGTCACATGGTTGATTTAAGGCAGCAACCATTTGATTTTCTGGGGGGGGGGGGGGGGGGGGCTATGTTTTTTTTTGGAAAAAAAAGTTTGTTTCTTGTTTCCAGGTTTTGGTGAAAAAATAATTTGTCTTGGACCCTGAAAATGTTTGTTTCACCTTCAGCTGCCACTATATGTAATGCTAAAATTGAAAGAAAAAAAATTGTTTTCGGTTTGTTGCTAAAAAAAATAGATTGTTCTTCGCCGAAGGCGAAAAAAAAAGTTTGCACAGAAAAAAAAACCATAGCCCCCCCCACCCCCTCCCTCCCCCCAGAAAATCAAATGGTTGCTGCCTTACTAAAAACCGTATCCCGAATCTAGAAAATAGTGATGATTCCGATAAGTGTGTTTTTTTGCTGGTGATTCAATGTTTGACAACTGACCAACGGTCTTGTACTCTTTTGTCTAATTAGGATATAAAACTGTCATACATAACAAGTTTTACACCCCTATCCCCGCAAAAAAAGATCGTGCATCTTACCTTTATGGTTTTTGATAAATAGGTTAAACGTAAACGATTTCTACTTGTCTGCACCAGATGGGCATTTTCACAATACATGTTTTTTCAGTGATTATTGAGGCAAAAATTTGGAGAATCCGAAGCTTATAAAAACGATAAGAATATGAAATTAAAAAACAAAATGTTCATCGTTGATTGTTTCGGTTGAAATAATTCACAAAAATGAGGGACACATTAGAGATAAGCATGTATAATTCAAAAGTACTGTATGGTGCATCGCCATTTAGATGTCTTCTAGTTATTTAGGACGTTTGGTTGTCGGATGATTCATCGACGTTTATACAAGTCACATTTTCGTTTTGTGCATTGTTCATTCTAAAATGATTTAAGACAAGCAGCAAATAGTTTATTTTTACCTTTATAAAACATTTTAATTCAATATTATGACAAAAAGTTCGTTACTGTACTTTATTAACAAAAATGTGAATCTCTATTTCCAGTGTAATTCGAGTGTTTACGTTCAACGAACTCTGAGCTGTACAACGGGTTACTATGTGTAACTGCTGGCTGCATATCAGGCATCAATTCGTCGTCAGGTCCAAGTAATAAGGTCACTCGTCTATTAAAAAACAAATCGCTAGGGTCAAGCTCTGGTCGTGGTTGAGGTTTATTGGATTTCTTTCTAAAAATGAAAAATATCAAATATTTCTAAAAAAATACAATTGATTATTTTGGTAGAATTGTCCTTGAATATTAATTTCTTTTAACAAGTCTTCGCAAATCGCATCGGTTTTTTTTTATCACTCGGACGGACATGATATGGATTGATACATTTCTTTTAACTAAACATTCAGTTGTCAAATTCCACGCATTTTTTAAAAAAAAAGTCAAGAAAGAGGTACCGCTTAAATATTTTCTAACTTGAGGAGCGACGACCTAATATTTAAAAGGTGGACGTGTTTCACAATGTCACCGATTGCCGTAGAGCACGTTTTTGACGAACTTATGATGAATTATTTTAACTTCGTTGTTGAAGTTTTGCTTCAAATAGAGCATTTGCATTATTCACGTATCAGGATACGTGCACGGATCGACGTATACGTATCGAACAGATTTGTTTACAATAATTATTTTACCCCGATCTCAATTAAAATAAAATGCATTATATAATATTTTCATCGGGACCAACTTGACTTAATTTATTCTTTCTTCATTTACGTGTTATACGATACGTCGATACGGATACGCCAGCAAATACTTGATTAATGCAAATGCTCCAATACAAGGTTTACGATTACTTATATCCATATAAAAAGTAAAATCTTATTTTATTCAGTTTTTCCCTATCAGAAGGAAGTTGTAAAAAGAATAACAATATATAGTTGGTATCTAATTGGTTTTAAACTACATGCATGGAAAAGAAAAGGCAACAGAAAAATTAGAATTTTACTGTTCGAAAATGTTTTTACCAACCTTCTAACTATAAGTATTATTACTACCACAACCAAAACAACTGCTACACCAATAGATATACCCAAAACTAATAGCATGTTATCTTTCATCCAATTCTGAAATTAAAAAGAGTATACAGCATGGTTTTTTTTCCCAACCTAGCACTTAAGGTGGTTAGGGTGTCTTCCGCCATCGTAGATTGTAAAAAAACAGACACTAAGGTCCAATTGTCTTATCAAGTTTGCAAAATTTGATGCAGAAATTCTGATATTTAATGTGAATTTTAATTTAAAAGAACCACTTTATAAGAATATAACTTTTAAATATTAATAAAATTACAAGTGTAGATTATTTTGGTTGTCTTTAAATTGACATTTTAAGGGGAGGTAACTCTAAAACAGTTCATTTTCTGAAGGAATCTTCTTCGAATCTTCCTGTTTTGTTTTTTAGCCGGAAAAAACCCTATCTTTTCTTGTGATATTCTCAAAGCAGTGTCCGAAAGCTTATCTTTTCCTAATTTATTTTACAATTCTATCATTTTGTTTAGTTTCTAATCACAAAATACGTCATTTTGTCACAACCTGTAAGTTGAGAAAATGTGCGGTGACCTATCATTTTTATTATATTTTTGAACATATATTAATAGATACTACGTTTTGGCAAAGTATGAACCAATTTTATCATTTTTAATTTAGACTCCCATACCCCATTAAGCCGTTAAATTGAATGTTTGACCTTTGTTATCAAAACAAAATCGCAAACATACAGCATCAAAAAATACTTGATGGTTTACTTCAAACCAGAAGAAATGGGTATGTAATTCAAACGTGTTTCACGTTTCTCGTTTTTTATATAGATTAGACCGCTGGTTTTCCCGTTTGAATGGTTTTACACTAGTATTTTTGGAGCCCTTTATAGCTTGTTGTTCGGAGTAAGCTAAGGCTCCGTGTTGAAGGCCGTACCTTGACCTATAATGGTCACTCATACTACATCTTCCTATATCTATATATCACTTATATATGCATATCATAACAATATTTTAAACATGATGTGAAACAAGGCTGCAGAGCATATAAATCCTTCAAATGTGTGTCCTGAATATTCAATGTCTATGTAGTGCCGTATTTGAGATATTTCGTAAATTTCTTTAAATTCTTTGTTAAAATCGAGATATATTAGTACAAAAGGCAACTATAATATACCGCTGTTCTAAAGTCATCAATCAATTAAGAGAAAACAAATCCGGGTTACATAATAAAGGTGTCAGACCACCAATTACTCTCTTTTATTTAGAAAGTATGTAAAAGAGGGACGAAAGACACCAAAGGGACAGTCAAACTCATAAATCTAAAACAAACTGAGACACTTAAGTGTTTACAAAGTGTCCAAAATCTTTCGTCAGATGAACCTGAAATTTGAGGCCAAAATCGGCCCTTACCGGACCTACTCCTTTAATACGCCAGACGTGCGTTTCGTCCACACAAGACGAACCAGTGACGCCCAGATGAAAAAGTTTGAAAGCCAAAACAAGTACAAAGTTGAAGAGCACTGAGGACCAAAAGTTTCAAAAAGTTGTGCCCAATACGGATAAACCTGTTTTTATAGCTCATGGCTAAAAATGAAAAAGACAAACAAACAACAGCACACACGACACAACATAGAAAACTAAAAGCAGCCCTGCTCTGATAAAAAAAGTGCGTTTGGTGTCATTGTTTACTTCAAAATCAACAAATTTGTAGAAATGCAACTATTGGTGAAAAAACAATTTAAAAAAAAATAATCCATTTTATCTTGTAATCTCCCTTCTTTGTTGACATATTTATATCAAAATGTTTTATTCTAGAATTAGACTTTTTACCGGATTTGTAAACTCATAAAAAAAAAAACACGACGGGTGCCACATGTGGAGCATGATCTGCTTACCCTTCCGGAGCACCTGAGATCACCCCTAGTTTTTGGTGGGGTTCGTGGTTTATTTTTTAGTTTTCTATGTTGTGTCATGTGTACTATTGTTTGTCTGTTTGTCCTTTTTCATTTTTAGCCATGGCGTTGTCAGTTTTTTTTTTCGATTTAGGGTTTGACTGTCCCTCTGGTATCTTTCGTCCCTCTTTTAAGAGTTTGTCATCTATTTATTTAGCTTCCATATGTCATTATATCTTTGAAATTGAATTATTTAGCAAGCCTACTAGAATTTGGGCAAAGTGGACTTGTGACTATATATATATATTATAATTAAATGTATTGGGTGTAGCATCAATAATTGTAAATAATCATATATCACCTTCAATGTGGATTCATTTTTAATCCCTGGAATGAAATAAAACATGATTTTTATCAAAAGAAAAAAAATGCAATCGTTATTATATATATTTAATTAAAATTATCAATTGAGTCTTGTTTAATTTTTTTTTTTTATTATCATCGAATGTAAACCTCGCTTTATTTCATTCACAAATAAGAATTTCTTTGGGTTTTGTTATTTTTTTATCTGGGAAAACACTTTACTGGTCGAAGACTGCATGAGTGGACTTAGTTTTCGCTCTCATCCCATATGAAATTTACTGACCCCATATATACCGTATTAGGGCACTAGCACACTATGTTACTAATAATACCTATACGATCATGACCATACGCGTATGGTCCAAATACTCATATGGTCCGGAACATTACCAATCAATCATCTCAGACAATTATTAACAAATTATATATAGTATACACAATAAAATTTAGACTTTGCTCTAATAGAATATCAATGGAGGAAAGCATTCGTGTGAGTGCAGCTTTAAATGTGTTTTTTCTTAACTAGTGTTTGAAAAGTTAAGAATTTAACAACCGTGTAGTCGAGTTTGGTGTATAAAAAGTTCTTCTGAAACAAGATATTTAATCTTTGGTGTATATTTTTGACCATTTAAGATTGAATAAATAATCTTTCAACCCTTGAGGGGAAATTATTTTGCTATTTTAAGATTCCTTAACATAGACACAAGTCATTATTTTTATTGTAAATATAAAGTTCGCACACAAAGTAGTTGTATGGTTCCTGTCATTATAAGTTTAATATGTGTGCTACGTTTTTATTTGACTTTTTTCATAAATTCCGGCGGCTGGACTTGTTGTTTTATTAAATCTGACTTTGATATAATTAAAAAATATATCTATTTATATACTTTGCTATTAAATATGTTTTTACAAAGCATATTAATTATTATATAAAAAATTTAAAACAAAACGTTTAATAACTTCATGCGTCATAAGATGATATTAAAAAGAAGATGTGGTATGATTGCCAATGAGACAACTGTCCACAAGAGACCAAAATGACACAGACATTAACAACTATAGGTCACCGTACGGCCTTCAACAATGAGCAAAGCTCATAGTCAGCTATAAAAGGCCTCGAGAAGACAATGTAAAACAATAAAAATGAGAAAAATAACGGCCTTATATATATAAAAAAAATGAATGAAAAACAAATATGTAACACATAAACAAACGACAACCACTGAATTAAAGGCTCCTGACTTGGGACAGGCACATACATAAATAATGTGGCGGGGTTAAACATGTAAACGGAAACCCACCCCCTAACCTTGGACAGTGGTATAATAGTACAACATAAGAACGAACTATAAAAATCAGTTGAAAAGGGCTTAACTCGTCAGCTGTACAAAATACAAGTGGACGTGACCAGATACTTATACATCCCGACACAAAAAGACACAATGAACAGATCTGCGAGTACTCGCAGTTATCTGACAGCTAGTTCAAAGCCACTAACAACTAATAAAAAAAATCATGCATCTAAGACTAAACTATCAATCCGTACACATCCAACATCCAATGGATTTAGTGTAAAGACGTCATAAGCAGCCAGAGAAAAACATGACCTTGTGCAATGCCAAGTTACAGGTATCGACAGATTGTAGATCCATGAGTATGTATATGTACATAACATACTAGTAATATTTAGTTAGCTTTTAATTTACTGATAACAAAATCAATATTTATACCAATAAAAACAATATTCAATGATCTTATTACAGTGTTGAATAGGTGACCTTAACCGTTTAAAATAAGTTTATTTAAAGGAGCGACAAGTTTACATGGATCATTTATAAGTTTCCGGGCACGGTTAACAACATTTCCGTAAAAATGAGGATGTGCTATCCCGTTTGAAATATGTTTTCTACAGGTGCAACCAAATTTCAAAACCAAATCTTTATATCTATGGAAAAATTTAGAAAAAGTTTTAAGTAATTTATGGTAACGATATCCCTGGTTTAATAATTTACCAGTAATACATTAATGAATTGTATATAATTATCAAGTCATCTTCTCTACATCCATACCTGTTGTTGGATCGTTGTTACTTGTCGATATTATTGGCGAAACAGTTGAGGTTGTTCGTCTAGGAACGATAAAGGAGGTAGTGATTACCATTTTTGGAGTTGTTGGTGCTGCTTTTGTTGCCTTTAACGAAGATGAGTAAATCGTTGTTTGACGTGGAGATGATACAGAAACGATCAAATTGGAGATGGTATTGACGGGATTTGTTACGAATTTTTGGGAACTTGATAAAATCGTGTGTACACTGCTCTTCAGTTCATATGCTGATGACTGCATTATTACTGAACCATACTCTTTTGAATGTGGACTCATATTTGTCATGGAAAGTTTTGACGCTTCATAATCATTCATTGTAGAACTACTGCCAAACGACAATGGTCCTAAAATCGTGCGTACACTGCTTTCTGTTAATATCCTGCTCTTTTGTTCATATGCTAATGTTGACTGTAATAATACAGAATCAAGAGAGTGTGTTGAATGTTGACTATTGTTTAACATGAAAGTTTGAAAAGAATATTGGTTGTCACTATGTAATAACCGATGAGTACTTCTCAAATTATGCGTATTTGAAGACCAAGCTGTAGATGAAATTTTTTCCACAGTTTCGTAAGACAATCTTGTTGTGTAATCGAATGATATTTGCACAAGCTGTGAACTCATTTGTAACTCTGTAGTTGATAAATCAATGAAAGATGTTGCCTGAAATGATTTTGTTATTCTAGATTTCTTGTCAATTGTAGAATTGAAATCTTTTGAAATAAGTTCGTCTTTAGTATTAAATACTGTTGTGGGTTGTAACGAACTGGTCATTATTTCTGTATTGGACAACAGTTTGGTCGTCAGATACGGTTCTGTTATACTTGTGTCTGTGTAAGTAGACAAAACAGTCATATCGGGAGTCTGAGTGTTGGTGATATTTGTTGATAAATAACTTGAACTGATTGGATCGTTGTTTAAGATGCTTGTATAGTAAACCCAAGACTTAAATTGAATTCTGCAAATATTCAAATGAATCAACGATAATACTATTATCAAATCAGTTATGTTAACTAAGAATACAGTTTTAGTTTTGAGGAACTCCATGTTTGTACTGTGATGTAAATGTTAATAGCAATGGTATGAAATGAAAATAAAGTTCGTGCTTCTGGCGCGCTTTTCTTTATAAACATTTATCAAGAGTTCAATAGAGACAATTCACAAAACTAGAACAGAAAAAAAGTATTTAAATTTTAAATGGTAGAACGTGAAATAGATTTAACTTCAGAGCCTAAGACCCACAGTATAAGACCTCTATCGAGTTTTGTCTTAACAGGAAAAGTGGGCCAATTATGCCCACAATTATAACATCATTTACCAGATAGTGTGGATCGCTTGTATTTCTGTACTATTAATATTCATCAAACGTCTTCAATATCATCATTAAGCAGAATACACAAGAACTAATATTTATTCTGTAAGAACTTAATCATAACTCTTTAATGACAGCTGACTGAAGTTTCGATTATAAAAATTTAATTTCCTAAATAGTTCGAGCAATATGATGCTCCTAAACGCACGAATGATATTCATTAAAACCGAAGGTTTTGACGGAAGTACAACAAACTCAAAAAGTTGTCTATTTACATAAAATTACATGAGGCATGTTGCATATCATTACGGGTGGACTACACTTTGTAACGGTACGTTCATCATAGAGAAATGTTAGATGAAGTGACGTTTCATGACCATACACAGTAATAGCCTGCTGATTTTGTTGTTGTGTTCGAATGTCAATCCACAACAATAAGTTAAGGATTAATCAATTTTACATGCACACAAACTTTAAGGATTAATCAATTTAACATGCACACAAACTTTCTCCTAAAAAAAATAAATAAAAAAACATAATTAAAATCCTACACATTACAATAAATAATGATAAGCCTCATTTATCATTTAACTCATCTTGCTCAAAGGATCATAATGAGCAATCACTAAAGCGTCCGTCATTGATTAATTTGATAAAAAAAAATGTGTTCACTAATCCCGCTTGATTAGACCAACATAGGCATCATTTCTTAAATTTTAAACATAGGTAAAATTCAAACATTTACTCACAATGTACCATCGAAAAAGGTTGAATTGAAGATTGATCTATGGACCTTTGAAGAATACATGTTGTCCTCAGGCTTAGTATTGTTGCACACTAGCTGTATCGAAATTAAAATATTTCGATGACTGGTTCGATGACTGGTAACCTGGAATTTTATTTCATCAGACACCTGTTTATAAATAAACTTGGAAATAATAATTATTCTACATATTTCGACACAAAAACTCGTATTCATTGCTTAATATTATCATTGGTTAATATTTTAGCTACTACCTATAAAATAATTCAAAATGAGAATAGCAAGCTCTTGAATATCGATTTTTTTTGGATAGTAATATACTCCACATGCAGACATTACAGGAATGTTGCTACTTTAAAATAGAAAGTTCTTAAAGGGAGAGCTAAAGTAATCTGTTCGCGTCAAAACGTCTAGATTTCAACTGAAAGTTCAAAGAAGTCCAAAAAATGAGAATGGAAATGGGGAATATGTCAATAGAACAACCAACCGAACATAGCAGAAAAATATCCGAAGGCCGCAATAAGGTCCTCAACACAACACGAAAATCCTGCACACGGAGACGGGCTTCAACTGGTCACGTAACACACATATGTATTAGATCAATGAAAGTAGACGTCAAAACTTATAAATGAATTTAAAAAAAAAAAAAATATACAAGATTAACAATGCCCGATGTCAGAACAGGTAACAAAAGAACCTTAGCAAAATGACAATGATACATAAATAAACAAAGGACTACTAGTAGTTACTGACAAACAAGCTCCTGACCTCAATTAAACTGATAGGAAAATTATTCTTCATCATGAGACGACCCTTACCCGTATCATGCCAACAACTGGATTTAGAATAAATGTGATTATTTCCGATGCAAAGACTTTATGAGTAAATCCTTTCTGAATAAGTCTGTTCAAAGGTTTGATACGTGTACGAGGTGAATATCGACATGTTTGTGCGTTGTATAAAATATCAATAAAAAATTGAACGTATAAGATGTTTGCATGTTGATTTATATTTACAAATGATGTCCTTGTACTGATGATAAAATTTAGTTAATGCTTTGACTAGTTAGTGAATCGAAAACCTGAGTGATTAATACCGAGATTTCTTTCGATAAAATCAAATACGTTGTTTCATACTCGAGCGAATGGAACAAGTTGCAATATATAAACTCCAAAAGATGGTTGGAAGAGATCACCACTATCTAAAAAAGGATAATTAACAAAATGAACTGAAATATCATCTCTTTTATCATACATTTTAGTAGCGTGACGACGGCTGTAAAGCATTCAAATGGCTGACTTTACCAATAAAGGAAAGTGTCATGTATTTCGCTTGTGTATTTTTTGCATTACCACTTTAATACAGCTGATTTATTTTTACCTTCCAGTCGTCGAGGTATACTCCCAGCTGTTTAGTTTCACATGGAGCTGCAACCAGCACGTCACTTTAAGTACAAAAAATATAATTTATTCAAAATAGCCTCATTTTTAGTTTAGGTTCTTATATTTGATTTGCTAAACTGTATGCCTAAAACTAGCTTAAAAATTTTAAAATACGTAATAGATTTAAAATGTATCCTGCCCAGGTAAATTGATAATTATAATGTTAGATAAACGATAATTATAATGTTAGATAAACGATAATTATAATGTTAGATAAATAATAGTTATAATGTTGGATAAATGACAATTATAACATCAACAGTACCGATTTTACTGCACAAGGTCAGCATTTCGATGATTAATTTCTTTTCAGTGATGCTCAAGACCAAAATATTAGAAAATCAAAATTGAACCAAACGAGTGAGATATAGTTTTAAATTGATAACAATATCCGTACATTTTTTTCCGATTTACTGGCTTTAAAAAGTAAAATCACAAAAATACTGAACTCAGAGGAAAATCAAAACGGAAAGTCCAAAATCAAATGACAAAACACATCAAAAACGAATGGACAACAACTGTCATATTCCTGACTTGGTACAAGCATTTTCAAATGTAGAAAATGGTGGATTAAACCTGGTTTAATAGCGCTAAACCTCTCACTTTGTACGACATGATGATGACTTGATTAATTTCATTTGCTATCTTTTAAATAATTATTATTATAGAGGCTAAAATTAACATAAATCACCCACGGTGGACTCTATAGGCAATATAAAGACCATATGTAATTCATCATTTCTTTGTCTACTGAACGTTGAAGATTATAGCTAAAACGAAAATTTTGATAAAATTGTCGTTCAGGTCAACTACTTATATTTAGGAAATAAAAACTTCGTCATCTTTGCTTTTGTTTATTTATTTCCGTCGTGTCTTTTTTTGCTATACTGTTGTCTTAAAAGTGGTTTAAATTTGCAGCAAGTGAACAATTCATATATAAATTCCTCTGACAATTACGTCCTGTAATTGTTCAAAATATACTTATCTTTATATATTTGGATTCACAACTACACCAGTTTATACAATGTAATGTTTGTCTCATTTAAATGATGACTTGATTTCTTACACAATCCAAAAGCATGTACATTCATGTTTCTTAGTTTTAATATAAAACATTATTCCGTTTAAGCAATAGTTATCACTTGAGGACGTGGTGTGTCAGAATAAGATCATCCCTATGGCCAGAGGGTGATCTTACACTGACTTACAATGTCCGAGTGGGATATATTCCTTTTAAGCAATAGTTATCCAATGAGGACGCGTTGTGTCAGTGTAATATCAACCTGATGTACAGAGTGGATAATTATGTTCAGCCCAGCTCTTTTACTCTTTATAAAAAAAGATATGTACGACTCATAGCATCCAGTTCATAAGTTTATATAATAATAAAAATATTATATGGTCTATAGTTCGATATCCTTCATAAACACTGGAAATTTGGTGGAATTTTTCGGCTTATTTTTTGGATTTTTTTTATTAAACGATACCGAAGACCTTGCATATAGATGTATACACTATACTTATACGGATCTTCTATAGTCATAATATACATCTTCCATCTACATTTATTTTTCAAACTTTAATTGCATAGAGCAATAAGATGTTCTGAACCTCAAACACTGGGCGGACAACTTGAAACTAAATGTTTCTAGTCATTCTGATAGTCATACCATGGAAGTATTATACTACTTCCAAGACTTCAATGGGCATATTTAATCTGAACTGACGGTGCTAGAATAATTTTGATGTTTACCTATTATTCCTCACAAGTGAATACCTACACTGACCCCGAACGATATCTGGAAAGGATGTCGTTCTATTGATCTCCACAAAAACTGTTACAAATCTTTTCATTTTTTTCTGAAATAAAAAAAGATAAGCGTATTATCGATTTTCACTTGGTTTCATTTTGTTTGTTGACAAGACAATGTAAAAGAGGGGCGAAAGATTATACCAGAGGGACAGTAAATTTTTTGTTCATTACACCCCAACTTTAATTCACTGCTTGAAAGTTGTAAATCGATATTTCTCATGTCTGTATCTATTCATTTTAACTATTCAGACACCCTAGTTAATCCTTATCAAATATATCATTTTTATAAAAATGCGTCATTTTTAAAGGACAATATATCTGACATTGGTAGAGAATGACACATGCATATTAATATAACACATTTAAAAATATAAAAACCAATTCCGTTTATTTGTAGCAGGTCAGAGTCTCTGTTGTTTTACTCTTTTAGTTGATGTGTTTCCCTCCGTTTTGGTTTGTGACCCGGTTTGTTTCCGCTAAATCGATTTATGACTATTGAACAGCGTTGAACTACTGTTACTTTTATTTGTACAAGTTGTGTGAATTAAATATCTTATCCCTGATATTCCAGAACCATCAACTTACACTATTACGGTTGAGAATGCAAATTCCATTCGTACAGAATACAGAACAATCATATCCAAAGTAAAGATCTTTGCATATTAAGTCACTGTTTGTGCAATATCCATGAGTAATGTTTTTGCACTTAATGGAACAGCCAGGTCCATGAAATCTATCGCGACAAACCAGTTTTCCATTTTTTGAGCACGAACTATGAGCAGTAGCTTCACAAATTCGCTCCTGGTTGGAATCATCAACCTCGGAAGGGCTGATATAGCACTTTCGTTTTATTGAAATTTGACAATAATTTGAACAGTTTTTCCTATTATAGTTGTCCATACAGTTTAAAAATCCGTTTTCACAACATAACTTATCTTTTCCTTCCACAATGGTAGGCGTCAACACCTTGTCGTTATATAATATCCAAGCTAATTTGATCCTAAAAATAGCAAAAATTAATAACTTGATGAACTAATCCTCCTATCGTCTATCAAAAGGTAAAATCAAAAGATTAAACAAATCAAACGAATGAATAACAACTGTCGTATTCCCAACTTGATAAAGGCCAACGACACATAGAAATGTTGCATTATGACAATTCAAGTCATAGAAAGTTTGTCAATTAACCATGAAAAAGGGCATGAGCCGAAAGCTTGTATACAGCAATTGATTACACATAGACACCTACGAATAATTTTAGAAGCTGTAATATGGTCTTCAACAATGGTCTTACAAGCTATTTCATTACATATCACCTAAAAAGCACTTTTTTTTGCAATTTCCGCCAATACTCCTTTTTGATAATAATTTAACATTTTGTAGTTTAAAAAGCCAGATTTTAAATATCATAGTAAACCCTGCATTTATTGAAGAAGCAAACTATGTGTGAATTGAGGGGTTTAGATCATTGTGTGTTGCATTTTAATGTTGTGTCTTTGTTCTCCTCTTGTGTTTGATGCGTTTCCCTGAATTTTAGTTTGTAAATCGGATTTGTTTCTTTGTCAATCGATTTATGAGTTTTGAACAGCGGTATACAACATGTACTGTTGCTTTAAAATTGGTATTAAAAAAATAAAATGGAAAATTGAGGATAAATTATTTTGATAGTCATTAGTTTGATAAAAAAAAAAAAAAAACACACCTGCAATAAGTCGAGAGTTACAGAACTCTGCTGCTGGATTTTAACGGTGAGTTTTCTATTTTGTCCCAAAATATACGCAAGTGAATGAAATCATATGCACAAAAATCGGAAAAAACTTAAAAGAACAAATAAAACAGAAGGTCCTTCCTGATTTAATTTCGCAAGTGAAAGCTTGTTTATTATTGGATATCAAACTAACTTAGCTGAAATTCGTCGATTTTCCAATGTATCTATGTGATCAGTAACTTTTCTCTCTGCATTTTCCGGGGAACTGTATTTAGCTGTAGAATCTTCGATGATAATACTTGAACGGTTTTCGTTGTAAACTAAAATATTTATTCTCGAATGCATGAACTGAAAAGAGAATAAACATTTTTTTTTCTTCAAATAAGTGTAAATTGAGCTTTCGAATCGCTTTATTAATGGCTGAATAAATGTAACATTGAAACAAAATTACAAGTAAAACAATTATCAAGACTCATATAAGTTGTAAGGATAACGTAAGTAAATCTAGTATGACTCAAATTTGTTGTTAATCATCTTGATGTCAAGTTATAATTCATTTTTTTTACAAAGTGTAACTAGTCATTCCCTTATACAATATGACTTTGCATATACATTTGTCATTTTTGTGGTACATTAACTGCAAGCGTATAGTTATCAACAACTTACATTCCAGTACGATAAGTTGACAACTACAGCAGATCGAGAGAGGTTTGTGAAGTTGACTGCTGTCATCCGAGGTAAATTTTCAAGTTCTCCATTATACTGTGTTGAATTTCTATCGGATCTGAAAAAGTTCCGAACAGAAATCCAATTGTAACAGTATCTACCTATTTAAATCTTTTACATATAGTATTTCATTTTCTTTATAACGTCGTAATGATTTAAATGGTACATGTTGCCTGTAGTAAATTTATAGACAGTAATACATGTATTGGTTTAAACCTTAAAGTGAAAAAATAATACAATTTCATATAAAGTTCATTGACATTAGTCATTCATCACAACATAAAGAAAAACAATTACATTTTTATGAATTCTAAATTGACATTTTTATTTTTAATTTGCAAAGCTCCCTGAGGCAAACTGGATGTTGTCATCAAACTTTAGCTATTTTATTTTGATTCCATTGCGCTGCAACTGTATGCTTCTGTAGTTTATTAATGTTTCTTACGTTATTTAAAATTTTGACTTTTAATTTGCTGGTGCATTCATTTGTTTGGATTTTAAACTTACATGGTTAATACAACTGATGGTGTACATGGTGATATGCACCGTGACACAGGCTCGGTTTGATTACAGCAGTGTGTTATATTATTTGTATCTACTGTCTGGTTGTTCCAATTGTGGTATGACAAAAGTCGATATTCGAGAATTACATTCCCTGCCTAAAGTTTACAAAATAGAACAACTAAAAATAAAAACATTACATTTTCTGTGTGGAAATCATGAAGATAAAAAAATAAAGTAGCAATTAATAAAGAACATTATTCCTCGTCTGTAAAATACGTATTATACAAAGTGCATGTTATATTGTAGTCCCGAGCTACATTTTCAATCTGTAAAATTTGAAAGCTTTCATAAGCGCTAATTTTTTTTTTATTCTTTCTAAAACTATTTGTTGTTATAATCTTTGTTTTATTGTACTATACTCTTTTAATTTTATTTATAATGACAATGTTCGCACTACTATCAAAATACAGATAACATAAACGGAAATACATAAAATAACTATGTACATTATAAAGTCTTACCGTAAAAATCAGAACTTTTAAAAGCGTAAAAATTAACAACGTCTTCATACTGACAATATTAAATGCAGATAACCTAATTAACCTCGTGTGACCTGAACATTGATCAATTCTATTATTATCACTTATTTAAGCTGACAAATATTGTCACCCGTTTCACTTATTTAAGCTGACAAATATTGTCACCCGTTATCAAAATTTCATCACATTCCATTGTATTATTGCTATCTTTCTATCTTTTAATATAGTAACTGTAAACATTTGAATACTGCTACATTTAATAATTTCTGTTAATTTTTTTAATTTACTTAAAGGGGGCTTAAGCTACCATTAAAAATCTAAAATATTATCTTTTTTTTTTCAATATTTATAAAAATTGAATGAAGATATAATATTTCGCTATTAGTATTTAGCTCTTTTTTTTCGAAAGAGTAATTATATCTAGGACAAAGATCTAATTTGGAAGTTTTTTTTATGGTGAGTCTTTTTTTTCAGATTATTTCTCAAGATTTTTGGAAAGGACAAACAAGTTTGAATATCACATATATGAGTGAATATATATATGAAACAAAAGAGTTTGGACTCGTACGATCTTTGAAGACAAAACAATCGAAACAAAATCCGAATATACTAATTATCGTTTTGTGTGTATGATAAAACACTGAAGCACACATTTGATTTTGATTGAAATTTTACATATTTAGAATGATATAAACACATAAGAAATTTTAGGCGACCGTATCCGAAGCGCATTTCTTCATCAGAAATTCTTAAACATATATCAGGGGTTCAAACTTACCCTGAAGCGATAATACCTTTTAACAAGATAGCCACATTAATTTAAGTCATACTTGCCAGAAGGATATCAACCTTGGTCTTTATAATTTGTTAACCTTTTGAATAAGAATATGTATTGAATAATTTCAGTGCCGAGGTATTGCCTACTGAGCTGATAGGACCTTCAGGGAATAAGAGTCAATCATAAGCGGTATCGATCGCGACCCAGTGGCAGTAAATGAGAAACTATTATTCTTTGTTTTTTTGGTAGTGAGGAAAGTTGGATTAAACACATAATTGGATACAGGACTTCATTGAGTCCCTTCGAAAAAAAAGAAGATAATATTGATTGATGGGTGCTTAACTTACGATGGAAAATATTACATGAAATTTCAGGACGAAAAGAAATTAACCAAAAAAAATCAATAGTTAGCAATATAGGCCGTCCGGTTGAGTTGTGGAAATTTAGACTCCCAATGAAAAATGAGTGTATTAGACAGGCATGGGGTAATCGTAATCAGTAATCGTAATCAGCTGTAATCGATTACATTTTGCAGTGTAATCATATGTAATCAGTAATCATGCCATTTCTGATTACAAGTAATCATAATGTAATTGATTACATTGCAAAAAACAGGTGTAATCATGATTACTTTTAGATTACTTTAAGATTACATTCATATGATTACTTGCTGATTACAAATCTTGTATATATATGAAAATAGTTTTTGATAGACAATATGAAAATAAGAAAATGTAAAGCTTGAATGAAAAATCATGAAACTGGTATTCACAATGATAGGACCTTGTTTAATGTGATAAATTGTATCATCTATATAACAAATTTGTATAACCAAGTGTTTATTTTGTTAACAGTTTACTAAAGGAAATTGTCTCTCCAATATTTTGTTGTGAGATTGAGCTCTTATGATACAAGAATATGCCTTGAAAGCATTTTTTGATTTTTTTCCCTTGATTGAAAACTTCTGATATTAACTCCAATTTCATATAAGTTTAACCAATATTTTTACATAACTACATTGAAATTCAAATGCAGAAAACATTTAGTTCCAATTTTGAACTTGTTGCCTTTTGTTGGCTGTTGTTCGTGTGATTCTTTGTTAATTGTGTTCTCCAATTTATTTATATTGTAGTCCTGTGTTGTCATTTTGATGTTATATTTCACATGGCCATAAAAGTGCGAGGTTTGGCATGCCACAAAACCAGGTTCAACCCACCATTTTTTCCTTTAAAAATGCCCTGTACCAAGTCAGGAATATGGTCATTGTTATATTATAACGTTGTGTCGTTTGTTTTCTCTTATTTTTGAGTGTAAATTCACATTGCGATAAGACGTGTCACGGTACTTGTCTATCCCAAACTCATGTATTTGGTTTTGATGTTATATATATTATTCTCGTGGGATTTTGTCTATGTGTGTTACATTTTAGTGTTATGTCGTTGTTCTCCTCTTATATTTAATGCGTTTCCCTCGGTTTTAGTTTGTTATCCCGATTTTGTTTTTTGTCCATGGATTTATGAGTTTTGAACAGCGGTATACTACTGTTGCCTAGTACATGTACAGTGTATACATATGGCATAATTGTACAAACAATATGCATAGTAAACAACAGGTGACGTCAGAAGTTTCATTAGTACAAAATATATTTTATTAAAATAAACTGTTTCTTAATTTAAAGAGAAATGTATATACTTTCCTAAGTTACAAAGCTGTTTTGTGTTTTCACCTGACAATAATTATTAATTAGATAAGGTATTAAAAAATTTCAAACAAAAGAATGACAATCAACCACTTTTAACTTTATTGATATTGTTATTAAGACAATAAAATACCCAAGCTCACCTATTGTTTGTTAAAAAAAATGGAAGTGGTGATTAACACCTGTAAAAACATTAATTGATGTGTCAATTATGTCCCAACAGACAATAAAACTATACTTAATTAATTTTTCCTTATTTGTTCAGGTTTTAGGTTAATTAGGCAGTTGGTTAAAATTTGTAGAAAAAAAATAAAGTTAACTTATATCTTTAGAGAAAGGACATGCACTTGTCTGTAATAGCTATTTTATCAAATTACACATGTTACACTGTATACGTACTTGTCTATAAACTCTTTTAATTAAGATGAATAATTTAAGGCTTTAAATAAAATCACCAAAATTAGCTTTTTTGTGAGGATAAAAAAATTATAAAAAAAACTTTGATATTGCAATATACAATGTAATCTAAACTAATCATGATTACTTTAAAGAAAAGTAATCTTATGTAATCGATTACATATGAAAAAGAGTGTAATTGTAATGTAATCGATTACATTTTATTAGCAAAGTAATTGTAATTTAATCGATTACATTTTAAAGTAATCGACCCCATCCCAGGTATTAGAATAGGGACAATTAATTGACACCAGACAGAAATGTTGCAAGGGTGTTCTCCACGATCAAAGAGCGTGTCACTTTGTCTACACGAGGTATCGGAATTAACGTGGCTACGTATTTGTACATCCCATACAGCAATATGGACGCCGGACTTGCAAGGGCTTTACTGGCGTTGTGAAGAAGACCCTAAGTGACCATTCTTCTCTACCCCAGTCATCCTTCACTTGTGGTCGGTAAAGAAGTTGGATAATAAACATATTTCGTTTTTAATTCTTAAACATATAATTCATGATCATGATGTTAGTGGCATAACAAAATGCTTTTGAAATGGAACATGAGTAATATAAAGAAGTTGATCGGTTTACATCAATGCGACAACCCAACGACACAAAATATTTATTTGTAAATATATGAAGTTCATCAAAAGGCAAGCGTCCTTAAAACATATGAAGCCGTGAATCAGCGAGCGATTTAGACAATAAGTTACAAACCATATACGTTTATTTTGTTACAAAACAGTAAGATATAATTAAAAAAAACTAGCAAGGAGAGCTCAGGATTTTTACAGGAACATTAATCATTTAGGAGGTTAAACATTAATTTAAGGGATAATTAATTCAGAACGTAAAACAGAAACAAAAAAGATGTAAGCTCTCAGCTCTTTGATAATGAAAAAAAGAATGCAACAAATGAACAAGTACAAGTAAAACAAAAGTAAATATAAAAGATCGAAATGATCTATCTAAAATAAGGGAAAATTCCCTTAGTTATAAACTCTCATATCAGCGTTGTTCAAAAGGTATATTTCTTTGAAGCTAAATTTTCTATATGAAATATTGATTTTAAACGAAAATGTTATACCGAAATAATATATTACGCAAGACGACCTTCTACGAACCGAGATAAATCATAAATCAAATATGGTAATCAGCATTGAGTTGATAAAATATAGTTATCCAGATTGTATTGAAGTTTATATTTGTATTCGTTTCATTTTCATTAATACAACCAAGGTTTATGGTTAATACTTTTGGTTTCAAATCTCTGTAATTTGATTCACTGTTTGATACTTCTGGTCTGTAAAAGAGACCGATATAACAATATAATCCTAGCATAGACAATTTGGATTGAGACGAACGTACACATAATGAATTAAGCTGATGAATTATTCATTTCAATGTTAACTATAATTATGTGAAATTTAATTCAGATTTTATTGTTAATGGTAATAAAAACTGGTCGGATTAAGTGTGTGAATGTGATTTTTATTGTTATTAATGAAGGTTTTTTCGTGGAACAGTGTAATAGAATATTTTTTATTACATATAAAAAAGATGTGATTTGATTGACAACTCTCCACAAGAGACCAAATGATACAAAAAAATAACAACTGCAGGTCACTGTACGGCCTTCAACAATGAGCAAAGCCCATACCACATAGTAACCTATAAAAGGCCCAAATTAACAAATATTTTAGGTCTTAGCACGCCTTATCCTTGCGTGTAAGAATATAGCTCGTTGCCAGTCACGGTTAAATGTGTTTATTAAAGTAAACATAGAATTATATTGCAGGAATGGACAATTTCATCCAACTTTACAGCGATTTAGGAATATAAAACACTCAGGTGAAATGCAGTTACTAATGAAATGTACTATTAACAACAACTGAGAAACAAATGATAATTTTCGAATGCCACTTTTTGGCGGAATTTCATATCGCCAAATAGGAAACTGTCAATTTTGCCCGGAACAATATTTTTTGGCTAAACAAAACTATGAAAATATAATTAAACGTTCATAACACTGCCCTCCGTCAAATAAAATTTCGTCTCAAAATTACAAAAAATAAATGTGGTATTTTCACTAATTAGCACTTTAAATAAAACGATTTTAACAAGCACCTGTCGTGGAGCTTATAAATACATGTATAAAAGTAAATTTTATTTCTATCAATTATCTTAAATAAAATATATATGTATATATTTATAGATTATTACATGGCATTTTTCATATTGCCCTGGTATCAGCCCTAGACTCCCATATCAAGCCAGAGGGCTTTAGCATGAGGGCTTGATATGGGTCGTGGGCTGATACCAGGGACCATATGAAAAATGACATGTAATAATCTATTTATCACATATTTTTAAGCAAGAGAAAACAAATAGCTTACACCAAATTATGTTTGATATTTCATCAAAAATCAAAAAGATATTTAACGAAAATAAAATAAAAAATGTATCACTGTGAGTTTAAAAAAGTTCGTATCACAGTAGGTAAACAACGTTTTGTGAAAAGTTTCAGAAATGATTAACAATAAATATATTAATTCTAAGAATTGCAAATATTAAACGACTTTAAAATGTTACATTACAAATGTTAAAAATGCTTAAGAAGAATCCTATATCGCTACTCATTCCAGTGTGGCGTCATATATTTTATAAATTCTTTATGACGTCAAAATTTTACGGGAACTTTTGTGATTTTCACTGTTAATTTCTACTTTTTTCTTCTACAGCAGATTCGTAACTTTCTAAATTTCTTTTCATTGTGTTCAACTTGTTTACAAATAGTCTTTGATTGACAGTTTACCGGAAGTTAAACTCGGGGGCTTGATATGGATTTCGAGGGCTGATATCGATATCGGCCCCGAGGGCTGATAACCAACCTTGACTTCCGGCTATTATTGGCCATTCAAAAACGTACATATCAGTACAAAATATGTGATAAATATATATATATATATATATTTTCTGTGACTGTATCTTACATTAATTTGTAGGATCCTTTACTATAGATAATTTAGCTGATCTGTAACAATAACATCTTCATGCCTTATATATCATGTACTGTAGTACGCCGCTAGATTAAAACTGACGTGGAAAGGTAACACATGCCCACCGAAAGCTCTTTTTTTGAGAGCCCAGGTGGTCGTGTGGTCTAGCGGGACGGCTGCAGTGCAGGCGATTTGGTGTCACGATATCACAGTAGCATGGGTTCGAATCCCGGCGAGGGAAGAACCAAAAATTTGCGAAAGCAAATTTACAGATCTAACATTGTTGGGTTGATGTTTAGACGAGTTGTATATATATATATATATATATATATATATATATATATTTCTGGCCACATGTCTCGAGTAATCTGATATCACGACACGTATTATTGATTATGTTAAAAATTATATCAATGAAAATAAACAAAATGTATATACAAATAAAAAAAGGCAAGTTATGTGCATGTAGTATTAATTGTCTCTTTAAATATTGTCACTAAAAAAGTTCACGTCTTCTTTTCGGCACCACAATAACACTTTGAATCCTTTCTGTCGGTTCCTGGTAAGTTCTCTTTCTGTCTATTATCTTCTTTCTTCCGGTTTGCTCTTTTCAATTGTTATATGCGTTATCGGATAATCTTGTAAGACATAAATTACCAGCACTAATATGCTTAGGGAAAGAGTGTATAGTTTCTCCCATTTGAATTTGTTGACAGCTCTAAATTGACATAAAACACAATAATATGGAACTTCTATTTCCGGTAAATGTCTTTAAATAGTGATCCACAACATTTTTCCTTTTTTTGAAATTTCCACGTTGGCATATTTTTTTGCCTTTGGAAATGGAAATAAAATTGAACTGGAAATATTGATTTCAGTCGCAACATCATAAAATTAGGGAGGTGTCCAGTTGCAGGATGTGGACTACTTCTATAGGCTGCTAAAAGAAGATTAATATACAAATCCCAATTTTTTGCATTTGAATTAATGAAACTTTTTATCATTCCAGCTAATGTTATGTTGAATCCTTCTATCATTCCAGCTAATGTTCTGTTGAATCTTTCTATCATTCCATTTGATGATGGGTGATAAGCTGTGGTCCTAGTCTTGGAGATTTCTAGCAGTTTACAAACTTCTGCAAATAACTGACTTTCAAAATTCCTTCCCTGGTCAGTATGGATCTCCAGTGGTGCTCCATATCTGGCTATATATTCCTGAACCAATTTCTCTGCTATGATGTCTGCATTTTGATGAGGCATTGGATAGACTTCCATCCATCTAGTAAAATAGTCTTATATGACTAAAACATATCTTTTCTTTTTCTTTGTAATAGGCAAAGGTCCAATAATAGCAATTGCTATGCGATCCATTGGATTTCCTACTCTATAATACACCAGAGGTGCAGTTGGCTTTCGTGAAGAATTTTTCAATCTATTGCTTATTTGGCAGATTTTTATGTGGGATGTTACATCTTTCCCAATTCCATACCAAGTGAAATTTGACTCATTTTTTTTTGTCTTGGCAACTTCTTAATGTCCAATAATAGTGTGTTATGACAATTTATCATAATTTCTTTGAGAAGAATAGCTGGAACTATTAGCTGTAAATTGTGCCTGTCATCTTCGTCTAAAATCCATTTTTGAAAAGTTACTCCCTCTACACGTACTATTATATATTCTGCCAATTTAACCAATAACGGCGTACAACAGGGTTCAAACTTGCCGCCTTATCTCTATCTGGTATAGAGCCAATATTCAACCATTGGTGAAGAACTTTTATCTTTTCATCTTCTTTTTGAAATACCGCCATCTCTTGGTTAGTATACTTGGCTAACCACGTTCTGTTTGTACCTTGATTATGATAGTGTTATTGGCTGGTTGTAACCCTTATTTTTCAAGCCGTAAGATGACCACAATTTAACGATAACCAATTTTACAGCTAACAGTAACAGCTGTGTAGACTATTGAACATTATGGAAAAAAATATAAAAAGAAAGGATTATTAAATTTTATGTAAACACACCTTGTTCATGCAGCAATTACCATTGGCACATTCATTTGGTATTATTTTACACAGTATGACCTCAAATACTTTCAATCGGCTAGAATACATAATATGCCGAAGAGGCGAATCGATGGTAAAGGGGTATTCAGAAAAAATTATAAATGTCATATAATAAATCAAATAATAAATTAACGGAAGTGGAGAGAAACCTTAGTTTTAAAAGCATGTTTATTAATATAAATTCATGGATGGAAATTTAATGATTAAGTATAAATACTCCATCGAGCTTAATCGATTCTTAAATTGAGGGGTGGTAACTGCAATGGAAATATTTGAGTCGTCTTCATCGGTCAAATGTTCTACCTGGATGGAAAATTTCGAATATTTGACCTATTAGGTGAAATGAATATTTCTTTTGTTAATATTGTTGTTAATAATAAGCGATAGCCTTTCTCACTCTTTATGATACCTATAAATAATTTCTCAATGTTAAAAAAACTAAAAGGGAGGTAACCTTATTCTTAGCTTTATAAAGCAGTCACCAAAGTTTCATGAAAACGCATCAAAGAACTTTGAAAATATTGTCTGAAAAATTATAATTCATTCCTATTTAGCTCAACTAGCGCCAAAGGGTCAAGTGAGCTTTTCTCATCACTTGGTGTCCGTCGTCGTCCGTTAACTTTTACATTGCGTCGTCCCGTGCTGCTACGATATATACGTCTAGAGTTTTAACTGCTATTGAACAGATCACAATCTGAGCAGCTTATTGACTATACTTTAATGTTCAGGATAGCAGATCATGCATGTGCAACGCAAACATTTGTTACAAAAATGTTTTCCTCTGAAACGTATGGACCAAGATCATTATAGAAAAAGAAACTGTAAACAGCATGAATGTTCAGTAAAATAGTACAAAAAAAAGTCACCATCACCAAAACACAATTTTGTCATGAATTTTATTCTTGTCTTTAATGTAGAAGAGTGTCCTTTGTTTAATATGCACTACAGCACATAGACCAAGGTGAGCGACACATGCTCTTTAGTTTGTTTTAAAAAATCCCATCACTCGGAATATAAAATCTAAAATTTATTTTTAGCCACAAATAACATGCACTGTGGATTTAGCACTTATTCTTTGTAAACGTAAGGTTAAACAACAAACCTAAACCGTATTGAAACAAAGGAATACTAATGAGACGCTTATCCTAGAAATGTGCATACATTTTGATAAATAGTACTTGTATTTCTGTATAACATTGTGTAGATGTATGTTTCATCATTATACCGTTATTTTGATTTGCTAACAGCAATTTCGCGTCCTTCTGAAATTAAAATTTATTACACGAGGTCCCACAATAAAGTGCATATGTAAATTTAAAAAAAACTTGATAGAAATCGTGTTTTTATGATTCTAGATAAAAACAAAATGTAATTGTAAGTATTGAATGCTTTTTTTTTGTAACTTCATAGGGTTGTAAAAGCGTTGACCGTGCGCACATTTTTAGAATGAAGCGCTTCATAAAAACTGTACTTCATCAACGCTTTTACACCCTAATGAAGTTACAAAAATAAGAATTTTTATTACTTTAAAACATTGTTGTGACGTCATTCTATTGTTGTACCTGTTCTTTATTTCAGTGATTGGACTATCATTTACCTGTAAGAAACCATTATGTTACCTTTAGCTGTCCAATATTTTTAAGAATAGCCCTCTTGTTCCTTAAAAATATTGGACAGCTGAAGGTGGTATAACTGATTCTTACAGGTAAATGATAGTTCAATCACTGAAAAAAATCAATTCCGCCAACTATTTTTATGCTGAATGTGAAAAGAAAAAATGCAACCAAATAACAAATGACAATTACGAAAAAAGATTTATTAAAGTCACCATCAAAAACAATGGTTTTGCCATTCGTCAAAACAGTTTCCTTGGAAAAAATCACTTTCAAATTGATTAACACTACCAAAAGATTTATTATCGTCCATCTTTGGTATCAAAATTGATCACTGGTGTTGCTCTTATTCTTCCTAACATCATTTTCATCTACAATTTAAAAAATCAATGAAGTAATGTTTATAACGTTTGATAGACCACCCCACTATACAAGGAACAAAAACAACATAAAATGCACGCTGTGTAAAAGTGCAAATCTAGAACTTGCTTCATGAACTACGGGACTACAATAGTTGTTATAATTTTCTGGTTTCTGCGTTGATTTACAAGTTCAGTTTTGAGTCTGATATTATTGCTTGAATATGATTTGAGTATAATGCGACATTTCGCTTATGAACGACGATGAATATGAGAACTTGATTAGAATAAAGGAAACGTTACTGCATATATGCTACAGCCGATTTCATTGAGTGTGTAGGCAAAAGTAGTATCTTTAGTTAGCTTGCTTGTTGGCTGAACCGTGAAGTCCAACATACAGATAAATTGGTTATTTGTCAGACTAGTCTACTTTTAAAGGAGGGTAGTTTACCTAACCTAATAATGCCCTCACGGTTCAGCTAACAAGCAAGCTAATCAAAGATATTACCTTTCAGGCTTTGCCTACACACTCAATGAAATCGGCTGTAATCAAATCAACCGTGTGTTCGATTTGCACTTTTTCGTAGTGATCGTTGTGTGTAAGAAAGAGGTTTTCAGTTTTTGAAAAAGAAAACCGAAAGACAAAATTGTGTTCCTCTAATATAAAAAGGAAAGAAGAAAAAAATACCACAAGGGACATTAATACACAAATAAACGGGAAAAAAGAGGTGACACGACCTTCCAGAAAAATAATAGATAATAATTGGGGATTATCAGGTGGAACCGTTTGGGTAAACAATAAGGTACTACATCAAACGTTGAATGTAGGATAAAAAAAAATTAATTCATAAAGTTTTTTCACTGACCCCCTACCCCTCTTCTTAGCTTAATTTGGGGACAATTGATGGACCAATAAGGATATATATATATATATCAAATCAATATCAATTAAACAAAACGTAAAGCAATTTTGACCTCCAATATTTGAATTCAGGTTTTTTGTTATCATTCATTGATTTTTTATGTCGTCCCTAAGATTCTCATGAAAATCCCGATGAACAACAACAGAATGTAAAACGATTGCACATTGTTATCTTTTATTCTTATAAATCATATATTTGAAACAAAATCGACTGCGGTGCTCTACTATGGTTCAACGCGAACCTGTCTTCACATGTGTTTTTCTCTACTTTTTTTCCTAGTAAACAGGTAAAAAATAAAACCCGAGAAGAAACAAGAAACTAATAGGAGAGGACTACATTTTGAAATATAATATACATAAAACTTGCCTTTATCAGCTGCTAAAATATCTATCCTCTTTGATTGAACACTTTAATCGAATATGTCTGAATACACGTTTGATGTAAATCCAAATTTTGAATCAGCACAATCACTAATCAACGCTTTCTCCGTTTTTTTTTTTTGCATTAGGAATATACTTTCAACGTCTTTCTCCATTTCAAAAACACAAAACGCATGTAAAGGTATTCTTGCAGAATAATTAGAGTAGTCCTTTCGCACGCAAAAATCCTGATACACATACCCTGAGTCTTAATCTACATGCAACAATACATGTGTACAATGTTTACCTTCAGCTGTACTTTCTTTTTTTGTATTGTTTAAGTTGAGCTACTGTTAAAAAGGGGCAACATGTAGGATAAATTTTAATGTAAAGAAAGTTTATTCACAAAATAATTTTCACACTTGATGAAAATAAATCTTTTTTATTTGATTGCTTTTTTTCACCTTTTTGACGTGTTAAACAATGTTTTAAGTAAGATATAAGCCTCTAACAGTCCATTCTGAAAAATATTGAACAGGTCTTCGGCCTGCGGCCTCAGACCTGTCCAATATTTTACAGAATGGACTGTTATCGGCTTATATCCTTTACATAAATTGCTAATCACATAATTTTTTTTTCGTCAGATATTTCAGATTTTTTATTTTTCTAGATTCATGCCGACCTGCCCCTATCTTATATTAATGCATACTGATGTAAAAGTGTAATCAGTATGAAATACTAGAGGCTCCCAAGAGCCTGTATCGCTCAGCTGACTCTACTTGGGTTTTTGAAATCATATAAAAAAAGATAAAATTTGGCTACAAAGTCACAACACTTGGTCAGCACCTCATAAGGAACATTCATGCTATGAATGGTTTCATTCCATTCAGTGGTTCTTTAAAAGAAGACTTTTGTATGCATTTTACATAGGGTCCAATGTTCAACTAACCCCCCCCCCCCCCCCCCCCCCGCTGGCGGCCATCCTGGATGATAGATCGGCTACAAAGTAAAATTGAGAAAGGAAATGGTGAATATGTCAAAGCGACAACCACCCGACCATAGAGCAAACAACAGCCGAAGGCAACCAATGGGTCTTCAATGTAGCGAGAATTCCCGCACCCGTAGGTGTCCTTCAGCTGGCCCCTAAAATATGCATAATAGTACAGTGATAATGGACGTCATACTAAACAAAGTAACAACACTTGGTCAGCATCTCATCAGGAACATTAATGCTATGTTTCTTTTCATTCCATTCAGTGGTTCTCTGAAAGAAGAAATTTGAATGTATTTCCCATAGGGTCCCATGTTAAACTAAGTCCCCCCCCCACTGGCGGCCATCTTGGATGTTTGATGGATGACAAAGTAACAACACTTGGTCAGCAACTCATTAGGAACATGCATGCTATGTTTTGTTTCTTTCCATTCAATGGTTCACTAAAAGAAGTCATTTGTATGTATTTCCCATAGGGTCCTATGTTATACTAAGTCCCCTGCTGGCGGCCATCTTGGATGATGGATCGGCTACAAAGTAGCAACACTTGGTCAGCACCTCATAAGGAACATTCATGCCATGTTTGGTTTCATTCATTCAGTGGTTCTCTAAAAGAAGTCATTTGTATGCATTTCCCATAGGGTCCAATGTTAAACTAAGTTCCCTGCTGGCGGCGGCCATCTTTGATGATGGATCGGCTACAAAGTACCAACACTTGGTCAGCACCTCATAAGGAACATTCATGCTATGTTTGGTTTGATCCCATTCAGTGGTTCTCTAGAAGAAGTTCAAAATGTAAAATGTTAACGACGACGGACGCCGGGCCAGGTGAGCTAATAAGAGAGGGAAGGAGCTCTTAAACAAATTAAATCGTGACTTACTGTTCTTTTAAACTTTCTAGGAATAAGTAAAATATTTATAATTTGTCTATATTTAATTTTTATCATACAAAGGATCTTTTAATTATTGACAATTCCTAAAATCATTTCAGGGAATTTGTAGAATAATTGTTAGAATGATCAGTGATTATGTAAACTCACTGTTCATTTTCAGGGATTATACATAATTACTAAAAAAAATTAGTGATTCTACATAATCCCTGATTATAGAAATTCACTGTAATATATATACTACTTCGGAAATGTTACCTCTCAGTAACCAAAGTGTTAATCCCAGCAGTTTCAGTCATATATATATATGCCATGGAGTGGGAAATTGCATTCAGACCAATTAGAATCAACAAGTCAACATCTGAATCTTCAATAATTGATTGTCAAACATTGGGGTTGGTGAAGTTTCATTTATGAGTAAATGCGAAAAGTCGCAGTAAATCTGTTTAAATTGATAATATATTCATCTTAAACATTTATTTATCTTTGATACAGTGCCAAGTTAAGGACGAAGATACCAGAGAGACCGTCAAACTCATAAATCGAAAATAAACTGACAACGCCATGGCTAATAATTAAAAAGACAAACAGACAAACAATAGTACATATGACACAACATATAAAACTAAAGAATAAGTAACACGAACCCCACCAAAAACTGGCGGTGATCTCGGGTGCTCCGGAAAGGTAAGCAGATCCTGTTCCACATGTGGCACCCTTCGTGTTGCTCATTTCATAACAAATCCGGTAAATAGTCTAATTCGGTAGGTATCATTCATGAAAGGGAACAGAATTGTAGTTATGACGTAACAAGTTAGAGAAGATTGTAAAAGTTATACAAGCCGATGTGGAAAATGCAAACACCAGTAAAGCATTTTCTATGGATTATTGTTCGTTTAAGGTAAATTATTGGTCATCTTTAACTTCCAATCAATTTAAATACAAATAACTAGGAAATGCATGTATTTAAATGGAATTTGAAATTTTACTGAAAACTAAGTAACAACATGCATTATACATCAATGTGCATTTATTGTAGTTAAGAATTGTCCATAACTTGCAGGAATATCGCCGAAACCGGCCCAACGTCTTTTGACGGTGCTTTTAGACTTGGTGCAATGTTTTACCGCCAATTCAAATTGTTAACAGTATTTAAGATTTTTTTTTTTCAATTACGGTGACCCTACTTTTTTTATTTTATTTTGTGTAAATTAAAAAATTAAAAAATAGATTGTTTAGTATCAAAATAGGTGTCCTCCATCAAAATTAGAACCGCAAATCAATTTGAAAATTCGGTACAGAAATTGAAAATTTTGAAAATATGTGAATCACATGTAACCGAAAAAGAAACAATTAATAGGGTAGCAAAAAGATCTCGACAGTAACTTGATTTTGGTAGAGAGTCATATCAAGCATATTCTCAACCAAATACAAAACAAAAGCAACATAGAGGAAAATCAAGTATTTAATGATCATGAATATTCTAGTTCACCTTGAAAGTTCTTAAAACCAGCGAAAAAGTGGCCGAAGATTTTAACAAAGGAGGCAATCTTTATAAATTCATGCAATTTTTCTTGCAAATTTTTATAAGCAGCTTCCGTCTGTATATAACGATGGTAAAAGTGTATCATTGAAGTGCGAAAGACCTCAGTGAAAGGAATTGGTTTCTTGATATAGGAAGAAAATGCTCCAAACTTGACCAGAATTTCTGTCATTACTTCTTCATCACAAGAATTGTAGCTACTATTTATTATGTCGCTAAGTATACAAAGTAACAATGAATGAGTATTTACAATTACTTACATATTTCTAATTGTTGTTCATAACATATAATAACTGATGAGTTTATATATGATCAAAGTAAAATAATATTTATATAGTGTTACTATTATTTAATTTTAGTCTTATTAATGATTAATTATCCTTTTTTTTACAGGTAACATATCACGACTGAACTTGGACACATAGTACATAGTATTTGGTTGCACATCCAGGGGTACCGTTTATATGATTATATAGAACACAACATGTCCTTTTGGGACACGTTTTTCACCCATGTACTTGTAAGACCAGGAGGGAAAATAAGCCAAATAGATGAGAACTTAAAGAGAGAAATGTTCAAATGTATAATTTTTGGCCTCCGTTCCACACTTCTCCATGCAGATGTTCCCGAGCACGCCGCGTATGGTATTTTTATGAGAGTAGTAGTTTACTTACATGTACTTAAACCTATCTAATGATGCTATTTAATCGACGTATCATCTTCATTTAACGGTGCATTCGCCCAAATTTGTCTCAGTGTATCGTTACTTTCACTTTTCGGCGCTATTCCTCATGTTATGTTTTTCTTGTGTACGTAACGTCATATTTGTAGGCGGGGCCACAGTATAAATAGCAAGGTTTGCGTACACCGAATAGGATTTTTCACCTCAATGCAGAACGATCGCTGAACTTGACTTGCAATCAAAATTATATTGCACCGAGCGAATTATATTTAAATTTATGCAGAAACATGACAAAATAATTTAAGATTTGGCAAGATATTGGTAATTGTTTAGTCTAAAATCTTATAAAAAGAATTTAATTCATTGTTCGGAAAATATCATAAAAACTACGTCTGCCATATTGCAAAGTACATTTTGGCTGGCACCAAGCAGATTTGCTCGGTGCTGCACCAAGTGGAATTACTTGGTGAAAAGTATTTTTCTTTAATAGAAAGCTTTTAGATATTTAAATATTAGTCTTTTATGATCCTTATAAAATTATGAGGTTAAATATATATAACCTGCACCAAGCAGTATCTGAAATTATTTGCTGTGCCTGTGTGCCTAGTAGATTTCCTTGCACCGACTAGATTTCTTTGCACCAATTAGATTTCCTTATCAAAAGGCGTATCACATTCAGTCTTATGTGGGAATGAAACAAAACTCGTAAATTTAAAATACATTTGTGTCCTATTTAAAAATAAGTGGGAAATGTGTCCATGGGACACTGATGATAACCATGCATATGTCGTGTACATGTTGCGATTTTGTACAGGTTATAACATGTACAAAAATATTGTACATGTTATAACTTGTATAATGCAAAAATACAAGTTATAACATGTACAAAAGTACCCTATACATGTTATAACATGTACAAAATATTGCTTAAAAATGGTGTTAACTTGTACAAAAATTTAAATAAATATAAAGGAAGTAAAATAGACAAATAAATTAATTAATGAATAAAGAACAACAATCAATAGGCCAGAACGTGTTTTTTCTTTACAGGAACATAAACTTACAAAGTTTCAGAAATGTATTCGTCATGACTTATGTTGGCATAATGTGTTTTCATGTAATTGCATGTTTCATGCAGTCCGTCATGGCTTACATCAGTGTGACACTTAAAGCATACATTTCTTTTCTCTTTTTTTTACTTTAAGCATACATTATCTTTGAAATTCCTAGATGGCAATACACTAGATACTAGTAACTAAATTCATCTGAAATTTTTAAGAACTATTCCTTAACATTTTGTGTAATACTCCTCGTTTTATAGCATGCAAAAACTAAAGTAATGTCTCATATGATTAATCTGTAAAAGCAAGAGAGAGCTTAAATTGTTTTCATTGGACCACGCTTCCAGCCGGGAAGCAAATCTCATAATGGCGTCGAAAATGCGACAAAGGTCACGTGATTTTCCATTCAAAAAATGGCATTTTTTAGAAACGGCATTGACGTCACGAAAAAGGCTGCGTAAATACATTTAACCTCTCTCCCATTCATAACCAAGTATAAGCTTAGATGCGGCAGGATCCAAACTTTCACTACGTTATTATTAAACGGCTGAAAACACAATAATTCATTGCAAATTAGGTGGTGAAAGATGAAAATACGGGCCGCGGAAGTGACACTGGAAAATAAATAAATTGAAATTGAAATGACACACGAAATAGTAACGTATATTCCTATAGATGAGATGATAACTATTGATATTTTGTTGAAGAAAAGCTCACTGATAGAAAAACTCGATAGGTAAACCGGCGGTGTGACGATTCAACAAGTCGAAAAATGGGACGTTCAAAGGGGAATAACTCGATCCCTAAACAACAACAATACGACGGTGATCATATTATGACTGAACAAATGTTTGCCCCTTATTATTGATTTGTAAAGCAGTGTTATTAAGCACAAATTTGAGAGTTTATTAAAAATGTGAGTTTCAGTTTCTAAAATTAGCATTGAAAAAAACGGTCATTTGTTAAATACCATGTCTGCCTGTCAGTGTCCTGTTACTGTAAGGAGATTAATAGTCCCATCAGGATATAAACAATGATGCCCCTCTTCTGTTATTTTTTAAAAGTAAATAGTGGTCTGCACAGACTGACTGTTTGAATATATATAACACGTCCACCGGTTTTATTGGTGGATACACTCCTGATAATTGTAAGAATGTATTGAAAAATATTTCATGGTTTCATTTCAGTTATTCTTGCCATAAAAAATGTCATCCTTAATTTCTGAAGAAATGAATAGCTCATAGTTGTTAATTGAATTAATCAGAGACATATTAAACCACATATCTCAGGTTAAATAATTGTTTGTGAATATTGACAATGACAGAAACAAAATGTTTTAATATTTATTTCTTTAAACTAAAAATGAGACCACAGAAATATATTTTTGTCCATACTGTTCTTACAATATCTAGAGGCCCTCTAGCAATCCAGTTCAAAGAACAATTAAACAAGCTCAAAATAATTAGAAAAAGTATATTAATCTTCATCTTCCTTAAAAAAATTCCAGATGAAATAAATTGAAGTTACTAGATTATATCTGGTAGGCTATCTACAGAATGGCATTTTGTAAATTTTATGTTAAATTCTTCAATTTAAAATAATCATTACCTTTGAACTGAATTATGAGCAGAACTCGTGTTCTTTACCCCTTTATTAATAATTCAAAAACCCTTATTCAATTATCAAAAGGAAAAAAAAATACATTTGAAAAATGCAGTTTTGTTTTTGATTAATGGTTTCACAGCTGAATCAAATTTTAACTATAAAATCAAAAAAAGGAAAAAACAATACATTTCAATAGTTAAAAACCTTTACTAAAATTCAAATGAATAGAAATTAATTCATTAATAAAGTACTTATAGGAATAAATTTATAAATGCCATATGAATAGTATTAAAATCTATATATTTTTGAATGCAAACTTTTATATATCAAATTATTTATCATTTATTTCTGAGCCTTTTAACTGAAATAATTAATTTGGGGACATAAAGTCTTTTATTTTATACTTTGAAACAAGACAAATAAAAATGGAAAAAATACCTACTATTCACAAGTTTGGTTCCTTACAGTTTAAAAAATTTATATAACCGATATGTATAAAAACATTATTTTAAAACCAAATCAAGTCATTAATAAGGATTTCAAGATTTTGATTGGGAAAAAAAATACAATTTAAAAAAAATAATTTATCATCAAATATATTCTGAATTTAATGTTCAAAATTTATATCCCATTTTTAGAATATAAACATGATTTCTGTGTTTAACAGTACACAGAGTTCTACTCCTGGCTTTAACATATTTAAAACATAACAACCAGCAAAGCCAGAAAGGGGTATTTGCAAACTATTTATAAACAATAAACAAACAATAAACAAAACAACCTACAAACAATGTAAACATACTTACATTCAACCTGACAGTATTTTTACACTTTACCCACCAATTATTGAAATTAGGTTAACCTTTTTTACCTTCAGTATGACTTGTGTAAATTTAACCTCAAATTGTTATTTTTTTGATAAATTGTAAGCTATCATTGCATGAGGCGAATTTAATTCTGATGTTTTAGATATACATATCCTCTGCTTTGAAAGCAGGTATTGGTGGTCTTCGGCTGTTGTCAGCTCTATGGTCGGGTTGTTGTCTTTTTCACACATTACCTATTTCCATTCTCAATTTCATTTGTAGATAAATCTATTCTGGCTATAGGTGTCTAATGAGGGTCTTAGGATAGTCAAAAATTTATTCTCATTTATTATTTTATCAACTTTCATTTTCCTGCCAAATCTTTGTAGGTTGCCGGATTATTATGAGTTGTCAAGAATAGCCCTGCAATGTATTGATTTTAAGCAATGGTGCACCATTTCAACCTTGAACTTTATCATAACCGATACAGTGACACCTTCAATAGATATAGGAAGATGTGGTGTGAGTGCCAATGAGACAACTCTCCATCCAAACAACAATTTAAAAAAGTAAAGAATTATAGGTCAATGTACGGCCTTCAACACGGAGACTTGGCTCACACCGAACGACAAGTTATAAAGGGCCCTAAAATTAGTAGTGTAAAACCATTCAAACGGTCTAATCTATATAAAAAAACGAGAAACGAGAAACACGTCATATCCAGAAATCAACGCCACTTTGCTTATTTGAATATTATACTAAAGAAATCGGATACGGGTCACGGAGATTACATTAAAAGGATAGGGAATTTTGAAAAAAATGTCTGTTTTAATTTTAATTTAAGTAATAGACCGGTTGCCGGGGCAGAAAATGAATATACACAACAATATACACCATTTAAATGAAACATAATGACTGTTGTTGCAAAAATACAGGTTCCTGAGCTATTTTAAAAATCGAAGCGAGAGGCTTTTAACATTGCAGTGTAAAATACAGGCTAAAATGGCTGAAACGTCGAATTTGCAAACTTCGTGTTGAAAATTGGCTTACAAGGTCAATACAAAAACTGGTTGCCGGGGTGAAATATGAAACTTGAATTTCCAAAGAATAAGCAAGTCCAAACCTTGTATGTGTAGTCGTTGAACTCTAGGTTCCCACGTAAAATTAAAATGTCACTATTTCAAGAAGAATAAACTCACGAAAGCACGAAAAATTCACTAAATTCGCGTTCATTGTTTTGATTTTGACCGCCTGTCAACTTTACGGAAATATCAAAGTGATTGTAAATAAGGACTCTGTGACGGGCAACTTATAATATCCGTGTTTTAAAGATTTTAATGATATCAAGCCTATCAAGCCAGTCCAGGTCAAAGTACTATCACGTGGTACAATTCTCATTTACATATTATGAATATTAATTAGCAAAACCACTACTAATTTCTGGCTATGTATAAATTACATAAACAAACGACAACTACTGTACATCAGATTCCTGACTTAGGACAGGTGCAAACATTTGCACCTATTGAGGTTAATAACATCTGTTGCAATAATAGAAGCATGATATTTGAGTTTTCAAATTTGTACAAGTTAAAACCATTTTTAAGCAATATTTTGTACAGGTTATAACATGAACGAGGTATTTTTGTACATGTTATAACTTGTATTTTTGCATTATACAAGTTATAACATGTACAATATTTTCGTACATGTTATAACCTGTACAAAATCGCAACTTGTACACGACACATACATATATCAGATGTTCAACCCAAAACAGCATTTGTAGTATATTAAAACAATAAAAAAATAAAAAAAGCAATGAAAGATTACAGGCACTTAATTTGTATTGTGATGATAACTGTAATAATGTAATATCTATGGCTTCATATATTCCTTTTATGCAACTCAATTAGATAAAAATAAAATAAAAAATAAACATAACCACAATAAACCTATTTCTATTTCTCGTATCAAACATAAACTAAAAGAACTAGCCAAGGAATTTGTTTTTGTCCCGGCCGATAAAGCTGCTAATAATATTATTATTGTTTGACGTAAATTTTACATTGAAGTGCTGAAAAAGGAAATCACCAATTCACCAACATTCCAACTGACTCCATTTTCAAAAAACAAAATCTGTAACAAACATAAACTTTTAGCCACCGCTTTACAAGCAGAGCCAAATACAATGAAAGTCCCAACTATGTATTGGCTTTCGAAGCTACACAAAACCCCTTACAAATATAGATTTATTTCGTCTTCAAGCCATTGTTCAACTACTAAATTGTCTATTCTTCTTACCAGCACACTTGGTACAATTAAAAACCTGATAATAAATTGTTCAAATAAAGCCTTCGAAAATAGTGGAATAAATTACTTTTGGAGTGTCAAGAACTCGTTGGAAGTACTTGATAAATTGCATGCTTATATTGGTGATTTTGAATCTGTTCAAAGTTTTGATTTTTCTACCCTGTATACAACATTGCTTCACATTCTCATTAAGAAAAAATTCACACACCTAATTAAATGGGCATTCAAAAAATCAGAATGTGAATATATATGTTCAAACTCTTTTAGGTCATTTTTAGTAGCAATAAACAAAAAAACTATGTTAATTGGACATGCTTTGATACTATATATGCCCTTGAATTTTTACTAGATAACATTTTTGTTCGCTTTGGGGATTCCGTATATCGTCAGTTTATCGGAATTCCAATGGGGACTAACTGTGCACCACTTATTGCGGACCTGTTTTTGTATTGTTATGAGTTACAAATTATGACAAAAATAAGCAAAGACCCATCGAAACAACATCTGATAAACAAATTTAATAATACTTTTAGATATTTGGATGATATTTTGGCTCTCAATAATGACGACTTCAGTATGTATATTAATGAAATTTATCCTGTTGAACTTACTTTAAATAAAGCTAATACTAACAATGACCACTGCCCTTTTCTCGATCTTGATATCTATATCACTAATGGAAAGCTGAATACTAAAATTAATGATAAAAGGGATGATTTTTCATTTCCTATCGTTAATTATCCGTTTTTAGATGGTGACGTTCCCTAGACACCATCTTACGGTGTTTATATATCTCAACTTGTACGATTCGCTCGTGTATGTAACAATGTTTTACATTTTAACGAGAGAAATTTATGTATTACTGAAAAATTATTACACCAGGGTTTTCGATATCACAAACTAGTCAAAACATTTACTAAATTTTATCATCGGTATAAAGACATCATTCGTAAATATAGCTCAACATGCAGACTTCTAATACGTTCAGGTATTTCACATCTAATTTTTTATGGAAAGATTCTTTATAAAGCACAAAGGTGTCAGTATTCACCTCAGAAACTTACAAAACCTTTGAATATACTTATTAAGAAGGGATATAATTACGATACTGTTGCCAAGTCATTAAAGATTGCATATTTTGCCGTTAATATTGAGTCACTGATAAGGTCTTTGCATCGGAACTAAACACATTTATTCTAAAAACAGTTGTTGGCATGACACGGGTTATGTTCTTCTCATATATGTTATGATGGTATGATACTAAACCCCTAACGGGAAGGATTGCGCCTGATGTTCATATGATGAAATCATAATCTTTCAGTCAGTTTAATTGAAGTCTGGAGCTGGCATGTCAGTTAACTGCTAGTAGTCTGTTGTTATTTATGTATTATTGTCATTTTGTTTATTTTCTTTGGTTACATCTTCTGACATCAGACTCGGACTTCCCTTGAACTGAATTTTAATGTGTGTATTGTTATGCGTTTACTTTTCTACATTGGTTAGAGGTATAGGGGGAGGGTTGAGATCTCACAAACATGTTTAACCCCGCCGCATTTTTGCGCCTGTCCCAAGTCAGGAGCCTCTGGCCTTTGTTAGTCTTGTATTATTTTAATTTTAGTTTCTTGTGTACAATTTGGAAATAAGTATGGCGTTCATTATCACTGGACTAGTATATATTTGTTTAGGGGCCAGCTGAAGGACGCCTCCGGGTGCGGGAATTTCTCGCTACATTGAAGACCTGTTGGTGACCTTCTGCTGTTTTTTTTATTTGGTCGGGTTGTTGTCTCTTTGACACATTCCCCATTTCCATTCTCAATTTTATTGTCTTATAATGGTTGTAGAAAGAGATGTTTATATATACTCTCTATAAGTTGCAAATTGTGTCCTGTAACAAAGGACAGCAAACAGTGCATATTGTAGTACGTGTTTAATAATTCAATCATTCTGCGACTTGCGTTATTATGCAGCGACCTTTGAAATTGTGCGTATATATTTCTGTTTTCTTTCCACTACTTGGTTGTTATTAATTATATTCATGCTATTTACTTAGGTCAATAATGTTCATTGTTATAATATTTTATCTTACCTCCTATACATTTCTAGGAATGTGATTGGTTTAAAGCGCCCCGAGGCTCGTGGAGACCGTGTATATTTGATATTAGGTTAGTAGGGAGGCGGGGCTTATCTCATACACGGTTAGTAGTGGAGAGTTAGGTCCCTTAATATTCCTTATAAGGTAGTAGGGAGGCGGGGCTTATTTCATACACGGTTAGTAGGGGTGTTACGTCCCTTTATAAAAACAAAACGGTACTGAGAAAAAAATCGTAAAGGTTTCAACAGACGAAGAAAGTAAATTCATAAAACACATTTAAACCTAACTAGTTGTTATTGTTGTATCTGTTTTTGTAGATCAATGGAAGTAGTTTCTTAATGCTAACAGTATTGAAGACTTGCTCATTTTGATAGGACACTAGTCTAAATTTCACAAGCTAAGATAGTCGGTAAGATAAATTCGTTACATAGTGTGCTAGTGACCTAATACGGTATATATGGGGTCAGTAAATTCCATATGGGGTGAGAGCGAATGACCTAATACGGTATATATGGGGTCAGTAAATTCCATATGGAGAGCGAGCATTCGCTCTCACCCCATATGGAATTTACTGACCCCATATACACCGTATTAGGTCTTTAGCACACTATATATGGGTTCAGTAAATTCCAAATGGGGATTCGAGCTTCGCTCTCACTCCATATGTAATTTACTGGGGATTCGAGCATCGATCTCACCCCATAGGGAATTTACTGACCCCATATATACCGTATTAGATCACTACACACTATGTAACTAATAATATTCGTTTATTTATGTATATAAAAAAGACGTGGTATCATTGCCAATGAAACGACTCTCCACAAGTAACCAAATGACACAGAAATTAACAACTATGGATCACTGTTTTGACTTCAACAATAAGAAAACCCCATACCGCAAATTCAGAAATATAGGGATTCGAAACACAGATGTTAAACAATTCAAACCAGAAAACTAACAACTTAATTTATGTACAATATAATGAACGAAAGACAAAGGACAAGCACTGAGTTACAGATTTTGGCGGGGTTAAACATGTTAACGGGATCTCATCTCTCCTCAAACCTGGGACAGTGGTGTAACAGTACAAAATAACTATTAACTCAGCAGATTGACAGAATAAGAAAACATACAGTGGACGTGGCGAGGTACTTTTGCATCCCAACAACAACAAAAAGACACAAAGTTCAGCTATGATAGTACTCGCAGTTACCATTGATTGTTTGTTGCTTAACGTCCAGTGGCAAATATGTAATGCATGTTCAGGACAAGAACAAGTTAACAATAAAAACAATATGCAGGTCTTGTCATAAAAGAGGCCATTCGGGATGATGGTCTGAGAAATTCGGACTGCCACTGGAAAATGAGGGTATATTGGATAGGGACAGCAATTTTGCATTGCAACAGGCCACATACGGACCCCTCAAAGAGTTGTTGCAAGGGCTCTAAACGTGCAAAAAACGTGGCACCCTCTAAACACCAGACATCGGATTTAACGTCCCCATTCAGACTGGACGTGACTGCGAACATCCCGCACAGAAGAAGACCTAGTGACCATATTACGTTTCCCCAGTCACCATTTGGGGGGGGGGGGGGGGGGGGGGGGGGGGGGGGTCGCAGTTACCAACATTTTGTTCAAAACCAATAACAATAAAAAAAAAATTCCTGAAGATGTCGATTGATCTTCAATGTTTGCATGTGCTCGTGCCTGAATTATGTCCCGCGTCATAGAATAAACCTTAATACATATAAACACATGTACTTTATTATTTTTATATAAAATTTGCCAATCTTTCAGACAGAAACCAAGCATTTGGTAGACTTTTTTAAATTATTTAATTACATTTGTTGTACACATTGCAGTAATGAAAAGGCATCCAACTACTAGTATGCAAGAACCTAATAACCACTTTTGAGAACAGTTGTTATTCAAGAACGAACATAATTTCATATCTTAGAACACAGTTATTAAATTTAAACAGTAGACCAACAGTTTGGTTTTAGTTTGATTTTGCTCCCGACCTTCCATCTTGGTAGAGTGAATGGTTTACCTTGGTCTTTTTCCTCAATACACGTATTAAGTTCTTTTTTTCTAAACCTTGCTTTCGTATTCTATTTGAAGAAAATAAAGGCAACAGTAGTTTACCGCTTTTCTAAAGTCAAAAATCGATTGAGAGAAAACAAATCCGGGTTACAAACCATCGAGGGAAACACATCAACTATAAGACGAAAACAACACAAAATCGAACACCATGTGAAATATACAAATTGATAGAACGTGTGACAGAAACAACATTTAAAAATAAAAGTTTATCAATTGGGGGTTACCCATTACAGGTGGCTGAGGGATAGACAAATGTTCACTTCAGTCTCCTGCTGACTTACAGTAAATCCCTTATCTAATTGCAAGTTTGGGGTTCCGTATGACTGTGCAAGATGTCCAAGTACGCAGTCACGTCAAGTCAGGATGAAGATATTCAATCTCGTGTAGAGAAAGTTCAACGCTGTGTCCATATTAAGAATCAAGGATAAAGCTCTTTGAAACGTACAAAAAGGGTCTGTTGCAAGGCAGGAATATTTCTCTATGATATCCCTATTTTCTGACAGGCTATCCAAATTTCCATGGCCTTATGAAAAGAACATCCATATCGTCTTTATTATTACTTTGTTCTTGTCTTGAAAATGTAGCAAATATTTGACACTATACGTTAAGCTTCGTCCGGATCATGTAGCTAATATTTGCCACTGGACGTTAAGCTAACAATTATCAATTGATTTTTTGAACCTTCTTGTATCATTTAAGAAGATGATACTGAATATTTAACAACAAGGTATTGGTACCTTTCGATGACCTTTTTTGGGGAAAAGGAAGAGACGTGTATTGACATGCATTGTTTACCACTGATTCATTCTCCTCAGACACTGGTGACGTTTAACAAAATCTGAGCAGCAGCTACAAGCTCTTGAATAAGTTGGGAAATATCTATTCCAAATGCATGTGAAATTAGTATAATGCTACTAAGGTGGAGGAAATTGATAAATTTGACAAGAAATTCACCATCTTGCATTAAATTTAGAAAATTTTATACAGAAAACATAGAAGAAATTGAAAACACTTGCTACAACCCTGCACATGTTCTAATTATTAACATTGTTCAAAATTGTCTACAAGAAAAACAGCTGTGAGAAGACACCTTACTGAGCAACACTCTGGTGTGAGAAACAACCTCTGGTGGAGAGCTGACCAGAAGTATGTCACAGGAATGGAAGCTGGATGCGTTAAGAAAAAATGTGGATTTAAAGATTATAGCCAGAATATTGCCAGGGCATAAGGCGTAACAGATACCAAGCAGTGCTGAGTTAAGTTCAAACGTCTTGACAAAACCCTGATAAAATTCGAATATGATGTAAATCTATAGGTTTGACAAAACATGAAACATGATTCATGTTTTGTTCAACATGTGAACAAGGCTTTATTTTCAATTTCGGTACACGAATGTACCAGGAACCTGTTAAATTTACGACATAATGGATGCCTTTGATATGCAGAAAGAGAAGAACAAGATTTAGAAGAAATGGATTTTTTAAATGACATTTATCGTTGGGTTTTTTTCATGTATACAGTAGAATTAAGAATGTTTGCTCCTCTTAAATTTTTGCCAGACATTCGGAATCCTCTGATTTTATCCATCATTCAATGCAATTGAAATTTTTTGCACACAAACCCCTTCTTTTCTTTTCATATTTTTATTACAAATTGTTTTAAAAGACATATTTGAAAGTCTTCTAAAATCCTTGTTATTATTTCTTACTTGTTGGAAAGGGAAAAGGTACCAATGAACGCAAGTCTAGAGAGAATCTTTTTCTCGCCAACTTTTAAATGGCTTGTGTCTTGAAAGCAAGGTCACGAACCCTTCATTTTTTTCTGCTTTTTTAGTTCCTTTATCTATATACATTTTTGTACTTTCAATTAAGAAATGTTTTTAAAAGCTTGTAATTTTAAAACTGAGTAGCGAACACCCGTAAGCTTTAGTTAGAGGAAGTATATAAAGAATTTATTGTTAGAAAACAAAATTGTAGAAACTTGTGCAATAACTCAAGTAACTGTTTAAACAACAATTGACCTATGAGTAGAATTGTATTGTTTTAAATAGAGGAATGATATATGTTTTTAACCGACAAAAGGTGTATTTCATTGAATCTAATTTTTTTAATTTTAATTTTCAAACTTAATTGTGTAATGTACTTGACAATTCTTAAAATAATATAAATACCTTTCTTAAAGTATCAAATGGTTATTAATTGAAGTAATGTGGGTTGACATATGCATGTAACTTTATTCTTGAAGGTGCTTTCTATTAAATTGACTATCTAAATAAATCATAATTTGTACAAATAAAATTATATATATCGTTGATGTTATTCTGTATATAAAGCAACGTCAACGTACTTTTCAAATCATGATACACTTGATACACGTGTATAATTTAGTATTGTACGTGTATACTTTAGTATTGTAATTTAACAGTCGCATGGATATGGACAAGTTATGTTGTATACATAGTCATTGGTCACGTTCAGCACCACACTGGTATCAACTTTTAATCACCTTAAACTTTTATTCCAAAATTCAAAGAAATAGTTATCAAAGGTACAAGGGTTATAATTTAGTACGCCAGACGCGCGTTTAAAAGACTTAAAATCTTTCATACCTTCAACTTCCTTGAATATGGAGTGTGTAGAAAACCAAATTTCAGGAGAGAGTCACTTAAAAACCAATTCTAATCCTAATTAGATTTTTTTAACGACTTTGATTGGGTTTTTCACATATATTATGTTACAGGCAATTCCTGTTCTGTGTCGAGTACAAAATGAATTAACAATTTGCAAATTTGTAGTGTAAAGTGTATAGCAATTTACAGATTTACTGGCGCTTTGACATCCTTATCTTAGCTTGATTTGTGGTAATGAATAAATGAGTTTTCACATTCATGTTGAAATCCATTCCATTCAGCAATTGCAAGTTGTATGTGTTCCTCCTGTTTTGAAACAAGCAAATGAAGATGTTCACGCTGCTGAAATGTTATCTGACTCTTTTAATAAACAGAAATAGTCTCGGGAGCAGACTACCGAACAGCTCAAGCACTACAATAGTTGTCATCCAATGTTTAAACATAAATACTTGCAGGTCTTAATTTGTGCAAAGATATCTAATTTTTTTCCTGCTGCCCATGAGGCGAAAAATATCGACGGAAACTAATGCAAAAATGTTACTTTGTTTGAATAAAAAAAACCTGAATATATTATGTATAATGATATATTTTTCCGTTCTGGAGGCATTTTATTCATATTCAGGTGTATTTTTATACCCCCGCTTTGCAAAAAAGGGGGGTATACTGTTTTACCTCTGTCTGTCCTTCCGTCAGTCCGTCAGTCCATCAGTCTGTCAGTCAGTCCGTCCGTCCCATGAATATTTTTCGTCACATTTTTCTCAGGAACTACACTACCAGGATTTCTGAAATTTGGTTTCAGGCTTGATATAAGTCAGCTATACCGTGTGATGCGTTTTCAGATTCATCACTCAACAACTTCCTGTTTACCGAACACTTGTTTGATTTTATACATGATAGCCAAGTTGAAAATTTTTCGTCACATTTTTTTCAGGAACTACAATACAAGGATTTCTGAAATTTGGTTTAAGGGTAAATATAAGTCAGCTATACCGTGTGATGCGTTTTCAGATTCATCACTCAACAACTTCCTGTTTACCGAACACTTGCATATTTTTTACACAATTAATATTATCCACTTGCGGCGGGGGTATCATCAGTGAGCAGTAGCTCGCAGTTTCACTTGTTAAACATGTAATCAATCTTATGCTTATCAGTATAAAACAAAATGCTTGAAAAAAGTAATGGTTTAAAGGAAATCAAGCAGCTGATAGAGCTGGAAATGAGCAGGACTCCAACAGGAATAGAAATAAGAATGGCAAAGCAATATATCAGAGGAAAATTCGGTATGGAGTACAGACCTGCTATGTATAGAACTGTAAGATATATTTTAAATAAGGGCTGTCTTTATACATTAGCATAATATAAATATAAAATCTGATATTATTGTAATACTGGTCCTTCTGTACTTCGTACGTTCGTAAGTCATTAACATTTGTTTTCCGTTCAGAACTTCTTTATTTTTACTTTAGTTTGTCTCAATATAATTTTATGAAACTTATTCAAAATGCTCAAAACCACATTTCGACATCAATGCATATCTCTGCAGAGGTGCAGTGGTGCTTTTTAAAAGTAGCGATTCCCTACTTCGTGCTAATGGAATCATAAATTGTATTCATTTAGTTTTAATGAGATAAAAATGCGTTATTTTCAATAATGTCGATTTGATAAATGCCTTGAATTTATCAGAAATAGAAAAGAGAATCAACTATTTCAATGACAAAGTTAAAGCAAAAGGGACATATACATGTGATTGTATTGTTCACACTGAGCCTCCTCCATTCTCTCTGTAATGTTATTTGTACCTCAAAAAAATATGGACATGGGAAGGGAAGCGATGACCAGGAAGCTATTTAAAAGCTTTGCCAGCACCTTACATCAAACAACTGTGAATACAGTCAGCTATCGTAAAAAAGTGATAATGGTAAGTTTTTCTTCATAATAATTTGAATTAGTATTGATGAATATAATTTGTTTTGAGATACAAACGCATAATTAAGAAAAAAGTCTATCATTGATAATTATAATTTCATTGGAAAAGTTATAACATAGACAAAGAAAAAGAACTAAATAAGTATAGATAATCGGTTTTCTACACATTGATATCGTAAAATATCAGCTGCTAGCAACAATTTTAACTTTTTTTGATATTTTACGATATCTGTAAAGAAAACACTTGATGATCTGTATATCATGTTGTTACTACTACTAGTCTTTCCTCATATCTAAAACAGTTTTAAGCTTGACGAAAGTAAGATTGATATCGTTGAAAAACAACTGTCATAATACTTTCATCATGACCCGGTACTGGCAATCGTTAGCGTACGTTTGGTCGTTAACCAAACACAATGCTAAAGTTCTGTTTGATAAAACAATCGTACTTTGCGATGGTCGTACATTGCGTGCAAATCGCGAACGTAATTAGTTTGTACTTGAACCTATCTCAGATTAATCGCAGCGTCAGAGATGGCCGTCGCATTACTTATACTCGGACACAATGAACGCAGGGCACGGCGGAGGGAAAGAGATAGGACCAATATTATAGACAATCTAAGTGACATAGAACTTATTTCCAGATACCGTTTAGACAGACGTAGTATTTTTGACTTAGTAGATGTGCTTGCCCCTGACTTAGAAACTTCGTCACCCGCCCCTTTTGCATCAAGTTTTGACAATTTTAAGGTACTATGCAAAAGAGGGTTTCTGTCCGAGATAGGAGACATCCATGCAATAAGCCGTTCTTAGGTAAGAAGAATAATATCCTCAGATACAATTTCTTTGGTTGCCACTCTTATGCACGAAATAAAATTCCCTCTTGACCAGACTTCTGTGAGAGAAATCAAGCATTATTTGTATACTATGTCCAATGTTGTTAGAGCAGTTGACGGTACGTTAATACCAATAAAAAGACCAAGTGAGGACGAGCAGATTTTTGTATGCAGAAAAAAATTCCACAGTTTGAATGTGCAAGCCATTTGTGATGCCGAGATGAATAGAGTATACAAGTCTTGTGTTTTTATATAAAACCAACTCTTCCACAAATATCTCCTTTATTAAGGGAGACATAGATTAATAAAAGCTTGTAAATTAACGTGTATCTTCCGTCAGATAACCATATGATAAGACGGAAGATTATGTCTTTCAGCAATAATATACTGTCTTTCTTGTAGACTGAGAGTGCTATGTACTTAAAAATGGTGAATTATCTAGTATAAAAAAACATATATATCTCGACTCAAACCATAATTTCATATCAAAGAGGGACGAAAGATACCAGAGGGACAGTCAAACTCATAAATCGAAAATAAACTGACAACGCCATGGCTAAAAATGAAAAAGATAAACAGACAAACAAAAGTATATATGACACAACATATCAGAGGGACAGTCAAACAAGTTGTGTTTAAAAAAATAGTTTACTATTTCGATTAATTTTTAACTGTTGACGCTTATAATGGTGTCTTCTGTCACGTCCGCGTGTTTTAACTGGGAATGGTTGATTTTCAAAACAAATTTACTCCGGTCTAAATAACATTAATGTGTATGTTCCGGACCAAATGAGTATGTTGACCATTCACGTATGGTCATGATTATTTGAGTTTATAATAAACACGTAATGAAATTGGATATCCTGTATTCATCAATTAATGCTTTCAATTATATATCATGTGTTTCACAGATTTAACCATATAATATCTGTGAAACACACCCTCATATTAAATTATTGAAAACAATTGATCCTGAATTCATAATAATATCTTGGTGTAAAAATAGAAAACAACACGTTTAATAATTGCAATGCGTCCGAAGCGCTTTTCTGGATTTACCTTCATCAGGAACGCTCAAAGCCAAACATTTGAAATCCGAGGATGAGTAACATCAATTCAGGCTAACTAACTCAAGGTGTATCTAAACATATATGAGGTGTGTCTGGTGGAAATTGACCTTTTGCAAGTTAATGTGAATATTTACATGTATAATACTCTGATATATTTGGAGCATAAACCCTCTTGCTGCCGGAGGAACACATATGTCCATGTTTTTATTAATGCAAGCTTCTCATCATTGACGTAACTCTTTCAAAATGGAAAAAATAAAAACGAAAATTAAAATGTGTGTTTCTGCACTGGCTCTAAAAAAAAGAGGGACGAAAGATACCAGAGGGACAGTCAAACTCATAAATCGAAAATAAACTGACAACGCCATGGACAAAAATGAAAAGGACAAACAATAGTACACATGACGCAACATAGAAAACTAAAGAATACTTGTCAATGAATTATCAAGTTATATCTGTATTAATAAGTTTATAGCAATATTTACAAAGAAATCTCGAATGCAAAATTTTATTGTTCATTGACTTGACAAACATTTTTCATCATAATTGCAGATTTGTCTATAGAAAAACAGCGAGAGTTAGAGCACGATATAAGCACATCAGAAAGCGCAGTTTTTGGTTGGAAATGCCACATAGTGAGATTGGCCGCCCAGGATTCTTGCAGAAAAGAGAAACTTCTAAACCTTAAGAATGGAGAAGTCATGGTTGTTATGGACTGGGCAATGAAATTCCTCCCTTTATTGTTCAGAGAAAAACAAAGCGATTGGTTTGGACAGAAGGGGATGAATTGGCATGTAACTGTTTGTGTTTTTAAAGATTATAAAAATCAGCTTACGGTAAGATTTTGTGTGACATATATATATTTCCATTTTTATTATACATCAGATTATAATGTAACCAGCTTAGTATGTGTCATTATTGTGTCTATCTCTTTGTGTACTTTATAAACAAAGGACATAAACCAACACGAAAAAATACACACCCGAGTTAGTCGAGGCCTCAACGCAAAAAGTAAAAAAAGTGACGTCACATATGAAATCGTAAAAAAGCACAAAAAATGACGTCATATTTGAAATTCTAAAACAGCACACTAAAATATGACGTCACATTTGAATGTCTAAAACTATTTCTCAAAAATAAGATGGAATTTGGATTGATTTCAGATTATATTTGTACTAAATACTGGTATTACATTGTATGATTTAATAACAATGAAAATTGCAATACTTGGACCAACAAAACCTGAAACTCCAGCACCCTCCAGACCAGGGTCTTCTGGAATGCAAACAAGCAGAGGTGAACTATAGCACTATAATTATAAAGAAAACATATGGTCTATCTATCCTTGAGAAAAAGAAAAAAAATTACAGGGAAAATCGCAAAAAGCAAAGTAACAGCGCTTTTATTGTTGTTCTTCATTTTACTGATTTCCACGCGGAGCAAAAACTCTTACTTCTCTATAAATATTTGAGACAACTCCGTGCACAGGCCTGAGTAGCATTCTTTGCAAAATGACTACTATCACTATATTTGAACATCACTGCAGCTGTGGAGTAATGCCAATAAATTAAAAAAAAAAAAGAGATCTGCCATATGCTGTGATAATATAGCCCGACAAACTGTCTTGTGCATATTTTGGTTTGATCCTTTTTAGATTCTTTTTTAGCCTCACAGGGGCCCGAAGATCCCCATGTGAGCTTATTCCATCACTTGGCGTCCGTCGTCGTCGTCGTCTGTCGTCGTAAACTATTTCAAAAAATCTTCTCCTCTGAAACTACTAGGCCAAATACCATTTTGGGTTGCTGCCACTTAATTGGTAGTTTTAAGGAAATTTTCCAGTTTTTTTTTCATATCTTGAATATTATTATAGATATATGTAAACTGTGCACAGCAATAATGTTTAGCAAAGTAAGATCTAAAAAAAAGTCAAATAACCAAAATTGTTAATTGACCCCTTAAACTTATTGCCCTTTACAGACAATTGTACACAATTTGTTCATCAAGTTTGCTAACATTTGAAAATCTTCTCAGGCTCTAGAGATTCAAGCTCTTGAGAGCCTCTTGTTTAAAAACGTTAAAAATCATTGTTGAGATAATGCAATCTAAACTACGTTTGCAAACTAGCACATTTTTACACTCTATTGCAATTGTTAGGAACAAGAATGAAAACAACAAAACGAAAAAAACCAGACCCAGCTGAAATTATGGAGCAATTTTTAGAATTAGAGAAAACATCAGAAAAACAGTTTTGGGTTTTTGAAGAAAAACGCTTGAAATTAGACAACGAGCAGAAGGAAAAAAGAAGAAGGGAAGAGGCAGACAGAGAGGATAGACAAAGGAATGCTGACCGACAATTCATGGCAAACCTTATGCAAATGCAGATGAATTTAATGAGAATGCAACAATCTCCGCCTCCGCCTAATAACTTAAGTCACCAGTATCAACCGCACTACATTGAAAAGGAACAAGCTCCACCACCGCCTCCACAAATTAATGCAAGTCCTCTGAATCAACAACATTACACTGAAATGCAGCCAATGCAAGCATCAAACATGGGCAATTATCAGACATCTGATGTTTTACAGAATGTGAGAAATCAAATGGAATTCTGATGTTCATAGGAGGGCAATTATCTAACTCATTTAAAAAGAAAAGTAATACTGATGTTTTCCCATGAAAATTGTTAATAAGATTTTTTTGTGCATTAGTCTTTCTGAAAAAAATATGATTAAAATAATTTATTAATGTTTGATCGAGTTCATTTTAGATCAGTGACAAATATTTGACGTTAAGTTTATTAATACTAATATATAGACGACATGTGAGCTTTGCATGAATACAACTACTTTCATTAACTGATTGTTTTAATTATCTTTGAGCCAGTTGGTTATGGCTTTTCGAATTTGTTTAACATCAGTATTTGCATTGTCGTCATTCCGATTTGCTGGCACATTAACATTGTCGTCGATATCTTCAAGCCAATTTTCATTAAAAAAAAGTCTCCGTGCACTTCACAATGGTTATGTAAAGTGCAACAGGCTTTAGCAATCCCCGACACACTGTACAGTTCATTGTCCAATCTTTTTATGAGACAACGCCATCTACCTTTAAGTCTACCAAAAGCACATTCGACGGTCATACTAGCTCTACTTAAACGATAGTTGAAAACCTTTTGCTTATCCTGGGATAAATTGTTTCCGGGATACGCTTTCATCAGCCATGTTAGTAACGGATAGGCAGGATCTCCAATTATAAAAGGTGGAACTTCAACATTGTCTAAATTTTCAGTCCAGTTGGGTAATAGCTCACCAGCACTTGCTTTTAGAAACACCGATGATTCACGAAGAACATGCGCATCATGATGCTTCCCTGCATGTCCAACATTTATGTTAGAAAATCGATAGTTGTAATCTACAACAGCTTGTAAAAGTACAGAGTGATGGCACTTCCTATTGTAATAGTCCGCATGATGTTCTTTTGGTGCGATGATTAGTATATGGGTCCCGTCGATTGCCCCACAGCACTGAGGAAATCCCCATCTAGTTCGGAATCCATCGATAGTATTCCGCAAGGCGTGTCCTGTTGGAAACTTTATATACTTGGGAAGAAGAATAGAGTTAATTGCATCAACCACATCATGAAATATCATACAGGCTATACTAAGTCCCATCCCAAATAAATGACCCAATGTTCTAAATTCAATATTCGTTGCTAGACGCCAAAGTGTCACCATAACACGTTTTCCAACTGGATGAGGAGATCGAAATTTCGTAGTCCTTCTTTCGATAAACACAGAGAGCTGATCACAAATATGATTGAACGACTGTTGAGACATACGTATATTTTCATACCAGTCATTTGGTGTCCAATTCATAACATCCCGGTATAAATCAGTAGTTCTTGGTTTTACCCATATTCCTCTGTGGACAGACCTTCGGGTACAGGCAAGTGCAAACAAACGGAAAAAAAGTTTTCTTCGCCGGAGCATATATTGACGAAATCTTTGTCTTCTTTTGTTTTTCTGTTTTTTTCTTTTTATGAACCGCAGCATTTCTTCATTATGCAACTTGTTTGCTACTCTTGTTTGCTTTAAAATGAATAAAAACTGGAAGAACACAAGTATTAAAATTTGAACTTGACATTCAACAGAAACAATAACTTCGTCCATTTTCTTTTCAAGTATGTGTATCAGTGTATTAACACATACATTTTATTAATTATTTTCTATTTATACACAGTGTTTACAGTTTTACGGTTAATTAGGTCAGATCGATTACGTTTTTAATTGTAGTGTGAACGCTGTGGTTCAGATTAGACCGATAGAGATCGTTGGGAGTAAAGATAATGTGAACGCTAACTGGTTCTATTTAGATCGATTCAAATTAGAACGATAAAAAAAATGCTAGTGTGAACGGGGTCTAAGTTTCTTTACCATAACACATGAATATAACAGAAAAGACGTCAAGATATTTGACAAAATCCGATTAGAATTACAAATGTTAGATCAAAACTTAATACATACATTTTGGGATAGCAAAGTACCGTTAATATCTTTGCACTTTGCCTGAATTGGAATACATGGTTTCTTCGTTTCAGACATGTAACTGTAACTGTACTTTACGGTCTTTATGATAAATATGATGAAGATTTGGTTACTGAGGTTTAATGTCCAGTAGCAAACATGACATGTATATCAGGACATGAACATGTCAAGTTAATCATTTTAGTTTGTACTAGACTGACAAGCATGGCATTCTGAAATTGATTTTTAACATCATGAAAGTCCAGGAAGCAACTCAGCCCCCCCTCCCCCTCAAGTTAATGACCATTCCTGTTTAACAACAATATAAAGACAAGGAGATGTGGTGTATGACTAACGTTCAGATAAAATAACTAGATGCTATAATAGTGCTTAAAATGTAGAACACAATTAATTACTTTATAGATGTTGTTCAGGTTATCTGTTTTCCTATTTATTTGTATTGTAGCCCTGTAATATTATGTTGTCATTTCAATTTCAATGTTGTATTTAACATAGCCATTATAGTGCGAGGTTTGGCATGCCACAAAACCAGATTCAACCCACCATTTTTATCTTTAAAAATGTCCTGTACCAAGTCAGGAAAATGGCCATTGTTATATTATAGTTCGTTTCTGTGTGTAACACTTTAACGTTCTGTTACCGTTGTGTCGTTTGTTTTCTCTTATATTTGAGTGTGAATTCACATTACTATAAGACGTGTCACGGTACTTTTCTATCCCATATTCATGTATTTTGTTTTGATGTCATATTTGTTATTCTCATCGGATTCTGTGTATGTTACATTTTAATGTTGTTTGTTGTTCTCCTCTTATATTTAATGCGTTTCTCTCAGTTTTAGTTTGTTACCCCAATTTTTTTTGTCCATGGATTTACGAGTTTTGAACAACGGTATACTACTGTTGCCTTTATTATAACTTACTTTCTGTGAAATTTCTTAGAATATATTCTGCGAGTAAATCTATCCCATTCATTTAAAACAAAATGGTATCTTTATACTGTTATTCTGACAAAACACAAGCATCACATAAACAAAACCATTAAAATGTATACACAATGTAAAAATTATAACACATTAAACATCATATATAAAGTGCTAAACCAGTACTATTTATACAGGTGTTGTGTCCAATCCCCTCAGTGCAAGAAACTTTTTAATGAAGGGAACAGTAAGCTGCATAATCTTAAATAAAGGTAGAAGTAATTGTAATATATCTGTTTCGGACAATTTCAATTTTTTTGGACATATATTATTTATATCTTTTTCAAGCTGATTACGTAAAGATTTATTAATTTTACATTTTAAGAAAAGATGAGTTTCATCTTCATGCTATCGGTTTTAAACCCAATTCACAACTCACATCAAGAGAAACGCAAAATTTTTGCTACTGTCATAATATGTTTTCAAAAAAGCTATGCTTTTGAAATTTCAGACAACACAAACCAATAAACACACTTTGGGTATCACAAAAACTATTGGATATCAATGCATTTTAGATCTTAATTTGGGTTGGGTTATTGACTAGCAAAAATTGAAGTTTAGCGACAAGGCGTAAAGATCAAAAGAAGAACGAACAATGAAAGCTAAATTAGAATTACAGAAAGTAGAAGGGACACCGTATTAAGTTATGTAACCTGTGATACCGAAATAGAACAATATCACTAAGATTTCGTTACAAGAGGATTGTGAGATTCTACAGATTGCCAGTATATTTAACAAGAATGAATGTATTTGGTAAACACTACATTTACCGGTCATATTTCAAAGGTGAGCAGACCAGTTGCTAAAGTAACAAATGAATGGTTGTCCTGTAACAACTGTAACACAATCTAAGCAATCAACGGCGAATCAGCATTTCAAAGTTTTGAAATATGGTTTATTCAACATGTCCAATACAAACCTTTGAAACTAATTGGTCATAACGCAAAATTGTTTGATTCTAGATAACACATTTTCAATATTCAGTATTTTACATGTTATGCTACATTTAAATCAGTTATAAAAGGCATTTGTTTATGCATTTCTTCGTTATTATTGGAAATTTGAAACATATTGGTAAATTTAATGCGCGTAGAGTGGATTTATCGGCTTAGAGGAAACTTAATGTTTAATCAATTGAAGACATAATTCTACGCCACGCTAGAGGTAGAAAGGTCCGCATAACCTCGGTCCAAATTGCAAGCAGTTTAAGTGTTCCGGCAAATACTAGTACATTATCTTCATGAACAGAAAATGATTAGATGAAGAGACATAGGAGAACTTCACTTTTTCTCTGAAAGTGAAGAGAAATGCAGTGTTAATCGTGCTAACCTCTATCTTAAAAAAGAAATCAAAGGGCGACTATGAATAGATTTAAGGTAACCGCAGGTCTTCTTCCAAACGGCTATAAAAACTTCGTCAAAGTGGGGCGTTCCTTTGGCTGTGTTGGATGTACAAGTACACAGTCTAGTTCAGTCAGAATGCGTAAGTTAAATTTAAATCCTCATGTAGAGCGTGGGACTCTCACTGCAGGTTCAGAATCCTTCGTAGAAGTCCTGCAGTTGCAAGGCGATATTTCTGTCCCGTGCAATTTCATTTTCCAGTTGCATTCGAAATTCCCCCTTACCTTTATCCCAGACGGCTTCTATAATATTATTTTTTTCTAGTTGAACATGCATGAAATAGTTGCTTCTGCACGGTAAGCAACCAACAATAAATCTTAACAAAATAATTCTTATCCACCCCTGTTGATGTACTATAATAAAATCATATAGTCGCCGTCACGTAAAATTGGCACCATGTTTTTTGTCAAAATTTTTCTTAAATATCGACCGCGTTTACTAAAGATTATGTTTTTCAATTAGCGGAATCAAATATCATTCCAAAAATCAACTACTGTCCTACCTTTTATTGTGTTTGCACTGTATAATCCTAACCTTCACATAATCCAAGATTAATTTGTATGGTGGAATCTGACATTGTTATTACCGGAAGTGTTGCCGTGGAGTTCCACGTGCTCTCCATTTTCGTGTGTCTCTCGGAGCTTTTCGTCATCTTTACGTAAAAAGCGCGGGAAATTGTATCATCAATGACAATGATATTACCGGAGAGTAACGAATGTTATGGAATAAGGGACCCTCATAGAAACCAAGATGGCGGTTATACAATGTAAATAATCTTGAAAAATGTGAAGGTCAGGATTATACAGTGCAAACACAATAAAAGGTAGGACAGTAGTGGATAATTGGACAGGATTTTACTTTCGCTAAAAGAAAAACATCATCTCGAGTAAACGCGGCTGATATTTAAAAATGTTTTAACAAAAAACATGGTGCCAATTTTACGTGACGGCGACTATAGATTTATTTTCCTGATAGACTTTCATGTGTGTACTCTGAGGTACAAGCATATGGTCAACCTCCAATAAAATCCACACATCGTGTACATCAAAGGTTTAACATTTTATATATATGTAAGATTCTTCTAGGTAGACCGTATGCATCGAATTTAGTTATTCAATTTTAGCCGGACGTGGCCGCGTATCTATACATCCTTATCGGTCTCCTTATTTTAAGCTGCATTGATTAGGGCAAAAGCAGGACACATTGTCGGGTCCTTGTTAACGAATTTAAGACAAATGATCATTATTTCAATCAGATTGCAGTAGATTTGTTTTTTTTATGATTAAATTTTGAAGTTCCTCAGTTCCGCGACAGATGACATTTCCTTTTAATTACAACAACAATAATTGTAAACTCTTTATTTGTATTCATATTATTAAAAGAAAGAAAAGAACTACAATAGAATATTAAAGATAGTAGTATGATATAACAAATCTACCAAAAATTACATTTATTCTAAATAAAAGATTTAATTATTATAGATTAGTAAAGTTATTGTAAGACGTTTTCATAAAAAAACAAAAATATAATCTCAAGATTTGTCAGTATTTTATACAGCTTCTAAATTCTTTCGTGGAATTAGAAAAGTTGACACGTTGAAAAAATCGATGAATACTCTGTACTTGTCGCTGAAAATAAAAATATGTCGTATTATTATACTTCACGTTAAAATGCCATATTTTGATTGGCTGATACGAGGGTGTTAATTTACTCAATCACATGGCTGAGAGGGTGACAATTTTTTTTAATGTTACCCTCTCGTCTAGACCAATCAAAAATCGATAATTAAAAGGACAATGAATTGAATTTACATCACGTTATTAAAGACAATGATAAAGTTCTACATTTTAGCTCATATTCTATTATTTGACTGCAAAATAAAAAAACCATCTTGATTCCCTTCTGTTGATTTTTTATACCCGTAACGTTGTTATTTACGTGACGTTCCTAGAAAATACTTTAAAATAAAATGTATCTGTAAAAGACAATAATGATTAAACATTCAGTATAATAAATTAAATAACACATAGCTGAGAGGGTGATAGAGTAGATTGGTACCCCTCGAAAAAGCATTGTAAACCTTGGCTTCGCCGCGATTTACAATGTTTTCTCGGGGTACCAATCTACTCTATCACCCTCCCTGCTATGTGTTATTTATATAATATTGACTTCAATATGTAGGCCAATTAACAAAATTTTACCTTATTTACAAAACAATTTCAGATGATACAATGATTGATTTTTTTGGTTAATTAGAATTATAAAAATATAATGTTAAAAATAAAGTATTTAAAATGTGTGTATCAACGGATATATGATCCATTTGTCGATAAAACATTTTCGTTGTCATATCCTTGTTCATTTAACGTAATACTATGTGTATTGTTATGTACTAATAACAATTATAATATGACGTCCTTATTACGCTTTGTAAACAAAGCCGTGTCCTAATGAGCACAAAATATGTTTGACACATGCACACAAATTTACTGTTTATATTAAAGTTATTTCCATCATTATCCTATAAAATATATACATTTAAGTAGCTTACATAAACTTTTATAATTTATGTTATATCGAACAACATATATTTACCCTGCTCGTATTTTTTAAACTTATGAAATATGAAATGTAATGTACAGACTCCTCGGGGAGGAAACGGGAACAGCTAAACATTTTTACGGATTTTTCGTACGCTTCGACCTATAAAAATACTGTATTTGTCCTATTAGAATCGAAATAATTCCTTCATGTCATGCTCTATGCTCATTTTAACATAGGTAGGCATTATATTTGACCACATTTTACACCTCGCTAACGCTCAGTGTAAAATATCGACAAATATAATGCCTACCCATGTTAAAATGAGCATGACATGAAGGAATTATTTCTTAAGTAAATAAATTACGATCAATTTAAAATAATCTTTTAGATCAGGTATAAAGATGAAGCACTGTGTGGACTGCTGTGCTTAAGGATATTGGAAGGCTCGGCAACCGCCACATTCTGTAAGTGTCTGTCTAAAGTCAGGAACTTGCAAATTAGTGTTTGACATTTATTGATGTATATTATTTGTTTTTCGTTAATGTTTTGTACTCAAATCAAAGTGTAAGTTCTCTCTCTCGTTTGATTTTTTTTTACATTGTCATTTCGGAGCATTTAATAGCAAAGTTCGACACCAAACAATCTTTTAGTACAAATGAATTGTGCTTTGATACTTGTTTTATCACTCAACAATTGTTGTTTAATAATCATAAGACTATGTCCTTTTTTAATAAAAATTTACACCAGCTAACGAATATCTTTTACGTGAATTTGTAATATTTGACCAGTACCTGACTGTAGATTGTAGATACTGAATGCCTGATGATCCTCCAGTTCCGGTTTTGCTTCCTATCATTCTATGCACCATTAACACGTGATCGTCTTTAGTAAAAATAATAAAAGATGATTAATAGATGCAATGCCATTAAAATGAAAGTGTTCACATTTAGAAAAAAAGAAGTAAAAAAGTAATTATTAGCACTGGAAGTCGGAATTCTGAATCTGACGAATTCATATTCGGTACAAATCAAAATTTCAAAATCTTCTGTATTAATTGGGATATTTGTAGGCTGTGGTAGAAACTAGATAAATCATTATAAGAACAAAGCTTAACATTCTTGTATGCAATTGAATTGAAATATAAGTGTCAAGCAAACAAGACAGTGATGTTTTACAACTACATACAGGGGACCACTGAAGTATATTGTAATGGGCTAAGTTAACAAATCAGAAGCTTGTGTTTTCTAATGAATAAATATATCTAGTACATTTCGGAATCATACAATCTGCAATTTTGAGTAATATCCTGGAATTGACAAGAAATGTAGTTCAATCGAAGATCATTATGGTACTAATAGGTACCAGGATTATAATTTAATACGTCAGACGCGCGTTCCGTCTACATAAGACTCATCAGTGACGCTCAGATCAAATTAAGTATAAAGCCAAAACAAGTACAAAGTTGAAGAGCATTGAGGACCCTAAAATCAAAATAAAAAAAGTTGTGCCAAATACGGCTAGGGTCATCTATTCCTGGGGTAAGAAAATCCTTCGTTTTTCGAAAATTCAATGTTTTGTTACAGAAAATTTATAAAATGACCATACAATTGTTCGTGTTTATCTGGTAGATATAGGAATTTCGATATGGACTGGATGTGTATTAGTAGGAATCAGAATGTCCATACTTTGATGAATAGTACTACATTATATGTGCAGTTATCCAATCGACAGTAAAACTTGTGTTACAGTTTGGCTTCTGAGCATATAGAATTATTACGTATATAGCCCCGTCTGGTTGAAATGGTTATGTAAAAACTACAAGCCAAAATGACCTGTTTTACAATCAGTAGTCTTAACTTTTGTTCTTCGTTTGATAGTCTGACTACTAGAAATCCTTGTTGTTTTATTCTGAATATGTATGGTATACTTTTCCCTGGAACAAATACCAATCATAGTTATAACTAGTCAGAAATTAACTGAAAGACTGGAGGTAACTAAATAAATTATTTTCAGTCTTTTAAAAGATGTTCAGATAATAAAAAAAATTCAAACTTACATCTCCACTTCATGATCAAACCATCTACATCAGTAAGAAGGGTGAGGACTTTATACGGCAAACAGTAACCAGGTTCATCTCTCATAAGAGTAATCTTTAGTGCACCTTTGAATGCTTTATGACTGAGTCGTCTTATACCTTTCTTATGATCACCTTTAAAACATATTTGTCACAAATGCTTAAATCAATTTGGAACTAATCATATACTAGTATTCAAGTACTAAAGAATCCAGTGCTTTATTTTTTTATTTCTACAAATGTAATTTTGTTTTATTGTAAAAGACCATTATTCAGAAGAACCCTTTTGAAGTGCTTCAAAAATTCATTTAACTTTATGGAACTTATTTACAGTTATGTCTTATGCAATAAACCATTGATAAAACAAGTCTATTTGTTTTTTACTCTAATTAAATCTTACTTTCATATGTGGCTTTGTCTACAACACCTTGAAATGATGCCTACAATTAAAAACATCTTATTAACATGAATAAATAAATATATTGGATAAACGGTTAGGTACAATACTGCTTAACGCCAGTTAGTGTGTTAATTGTTTATTTGATTCGGAACTAAATAAATGTTATGTCCTACTGCTAATGAGAAAAACTTACTTTGTCAGCACTTTTTTCAGCAGCTTTCACATACCGTTGCCAGAAGTCTGGATCAATATCATCGATAGTTTCAAGCCATGCCTGAAAAAAATATAAAGGCTAAATAAATCAATCAAAGCGATTGCTTTCGTCTCGAAAACAAATGGAAATAATATTGATTAGTTAGTCAAAGTCAATCAAAAGTGTGACGAAAAACGAGAATTGAATAAATGACTGTAGGATTGTAATATAGCCATTAGAGTGGGGTAGGGTTGCAATATATCCCTTAGAGTGGTGGTATGATAATATTATATGTCAATGCAAGTAGCCATTTATAGTAATTATACTGACGGGACTTTTCGGTCGAGACTACAGGAAAATCTAAATAAATATTTGCAATAAGTTAGGAAAACCGTTTTCATTTTACTGACACATATAGCATTTAATATTTGTGACTTAGTAAGCACCAAAAAAATATATTAAAGAAACCCAGGGAAAAGATAAATGTGCAATATAATTTTAGAACTTGTTTGACTAAATATTACGTTGCAAACATCCCTTATGTGTGTAAAACTAAGAGGGATGAATAGATAAGCAAACACATTTGAATTGCATTAATATACTTTACACAATTTCAAGAGTATGACAGTTGTTATCCAATCGTTTGTGTGTTTGAGATTTTGATTCTGTAATTGGAGTAGTGACTTTACGTTTAATTTTCCTCGGAGTTTAGTATTTTTGTGATTACATACATGATTTGGTCTTAAAGTGTTTAAGCGCCACTAGCGTGTCTCATGAAAACAAAACTCGTATCAATCGTACTGTATTGTATGTTTGATAATTAAGAGTACTTACATCATATTTACAGCAAGTATCTATTTTTTGATAATCAAAACTAATTACCTTTCTAAAAAGTCAGAAATATTCATTTAAAAGTTTTTTGTTAATCTTTTGATATACGTTTTACTGTTTTGTTTTCACTCAGTATTTAATTTCATAAAAATTAAAAAAATAATCAAATGTAATTTTTTTTAAATTGCCAAACCTGTACAACGCTGAACAATGTTTTATCTTTGGCTGATTGTCTCAGTGCTTCTTTTGCACTCTCTTTTTCCAGCATGTCAATATAATTTTTGCTGCCATGTTTAACTCTGTCTTCCTGATAATCAAAATATAACATAGTTTTTTTAACCAGAAAGTTATTTCATTATAAAAATAATTTCAATTTGTTTTCCGTGCATAACTGTCCACAATAACCTTGCATACCTTTATTTTATTGTATGATAAAGTGTTGATTTTTATCAATAACATACTGTTTCTTAAATTAGATTCCTGCTCAAAAACAGATGCATGTGTTAAGGCTTTAATTTCAATCGTACAAACAAATTTAAAAAATAGTAAGGCACTTATAAAAAGCGGTACAAGGGTCGCATTTTCTGCTAGCTTAAAATTAAAACTCGATAAAAAAGCAAAAATGCGTCAACCTTTTTTTAATTAACATACCTCACGAATTCCAAATTTATTTTCAAGCAGTCGAAACTGGAAGCTTTGAAATCCAGATGCAGTTTGAAGGAGATGTCTGAAAATAAATTCAATCTCAATATTTTTTATAAATCATTTTGACAAAATCGACCAGAATATCGATTTTCTAAATGAAAGATAACATAGTATATTAGTTCTTTATAGATGGAGTTCAAATTTACCGTTCAAAAACGAGTATATATCATACTCATAATAAAAATTATGACGATGTTTTATATTGATGTCGTGTCTAAATAAAATCAACTTCTCTAGTCCCATGTAGAAATACGTATCAGTGTAAAGTCGTGATCGGCACATTTTTTCTGGTCTTTCATTTGGCAGATTTTAGACGTGTGGAGGACATAAAATATTTAACATATCATTTAATAAGATTATGTATTTAAATCAAAAGCATACACATTAATAAAAGTACCTTATTTCTAAGAAATTCGATGGTAAAATGGTCTCAAGGATGAATAACTGATCGATCATCAACTAAGAAATAAAAATGTTTGCCGTTACAACACCACAAGTAATGATAATCACAATTCAGGTTTAGATAGCAAAACAGATTTATTAAGGATCATTTTATCATTTGTCAGTTTTCTCACATTTAAAGAATATTTGTTACTACTTGGATTTCACCAGACTTTATGAACTGTTTGAAGATCTGTTTTCTCTTTTTAACAAATCAGAAGTCAGGAGCAGAGATACTGCTGCACTCCTTTAGAAGTGAGGACATTTTAATCCTGCGCTCGAAATTATGTGCCGTTAGTTCGAGATCATCCCGTTGGTTGTTGAACTGTGCGAGTTTTATTTTGTATTGAGATTATTTTATATTGAGATATACTGTTGCGACGTAAAATAATGACAAAATCCATCATGAAAGGTTTAATTTATTTAAGTCAGACAATCTACACTTCCTGGTTTTAGAGATGCCGTCTTCAGTAGTGTCTACTTTTTGAATGTTTGTCCACTGGTTTTTGTGTATCACTATCAAAATATTACAAATCAGCCCTTACTATTTGTACAATCAAAGGGAGAATCAATTGCTTAGCAAGCTAATGAAAGACAGGATGCTTCAAATTATTTGTTTCGAATGTGGACTTTTTATAATATTGCAGAACAAATCAATATTAAAAACCATTGACAAAATTAAACAACAAATCATTTCTGTGAAGAAAATCTACAATAATTAATTAGATATGACAACCTTCCATATAAGAACAATTCTTTCCAACCTATGAGTTAAGGTCAACATGTGCTTTTCTTCACGTCCCTGAAAAAAAGAAATCCCCTTTAAACAAAAACCTAAAGTTTGTTATTTTCATTTTGAAAGCGGTTTTGTTTTTAGGTAAAACATAATTATTTTTTTGTAATAAAGCGATGACCGATATTCTATTTTGTTTTTTAATGTTTTGGAATACGCTTTTATTACAAAATATATGCGACTGTTATACAAATGAGATGAGTCTTATGTAGACGAAAAGCGCGTCTGGCGTATTTAATTATAATCCAGGAGTCGATTTCACAAAAAAAGATTGGTCGGTGTCAGACCACCAATTACTCCCTCCAATTTAGAATGTATGTAATAGTAGCGCTACTCTGACACAAAATAGTGCTTTTGATGTCCCTGTTTACTTAAACTAACCAACAAATTTGCAGAAATGAAACTTTTGGTGAAAGAGAAATATATCTAGATCATTTTGAGCCAAAATTTACTTGTCTATGAGTTTGCTTTAAAAATTGAGGATTAATGCGCTCCATAGTATACTAATTTTAGATTTCTAGAAAACCAGGTTTTTGTTTTGGAGCACTTTTGTTTGAAGGTCAGTTATTTTGTTAGAAGGCTTTAAAGGTATAGTGAAAATTGGCATGTAGAAAGCTGATACATGTACAATTAAGGATATACCTGGTTTCTATGAAGTTAAACTTCAGGTAAAATATTTAGAAAGCTGTGAAAATTGCAAAATTTGGTTGAACAGATAGGGATTTTTAATTGGTGGTCTGACACCTTAAGTCATGAACAAATCAGTATACTAACGATAAATCTTTATCGTATTTTTGTTTTTGTGAAATCGACTCCTGGTATCTTTGATAACTATTTAGTTAGCTGTAAATGTAAAACCAGGTTTAATCCACCATTTTTACACAAGAAAATGCCTGTACCAAATCAGGAATATGACAGTTGTCATCCATTCGTTTGATGTGTTCGAGCTTTTAATTTGGTCTTTTTATTTTTCCTCGGCGTTCGTTATTTTGTTATTTTACTTTTTAATATAAAAGGAAGACATAACATGATAGATTTTGATATATGTATTTCTGGTAAATAGATTTCACTTACCGGTTTACCGTCAAAAATTTCAATTATAGATCCCATGTCATATAACATCTGTTTAAACCATAATTCATATGCTTAAAATAGACAATACAATTAGATAGCAAAGTGGTAAGGACAACTTCCCCTTATACAACAAAATTTTACTCAATCGGAGTATTTAATGGTTCGTCGATCGTTAATTACCTACACAGTTTCGTATCTAGATTTCAGTGTCTGAGGTTGTACAACAATTTGTAATTTTTAGAGTCTGACCAGTTTCATTAGTTGTCATGTTTTCTTTTAAGTGAAGATTATTGCGTTGATACATTTTGTTAAAATAACCGTTTCCTATATTTACAACCATTATATGATATCGACGATTAAGAGTATGTTATAGTGTATAGACATATTTCTATTATGAAACTATATCGCCCCTTGTAAGACATTACTTCAAATTAAAATTTGGATTTCGATCAAACTCTTTTCGTGTGAACTTCGAAAGTGGTCATTCAATGCATTCACAATTCTTTTTTTAATTTTCGAAATAAAAGGGTAAAACTGCTTGCCTTTTCAGACCGACTTTTAGTTTGTTCTAAACAACGTTATGCTTCGTTGTTACATCATTATCCTTTATATTTCTCTCAAATATTCAATAAGTATGATTTCTTTTAAAGATTAATAAATACCTTGATGAATGACAATAAATAGATGTTCATCATGAACAGGATCTTTGTTAGCTACACTCAAGAGTCTCACACCTCCTAAAACTTTCTCTAGCTACAGAAAAAAATATGATTGAGCTAATTATAATTATAACCATGAAAGAGAGAAAATCCTCCAATGGAACAAATAGCCCAAAAATAGACCACCAGACATGGTTAAATTCAAAACTGCAGATTTTTAGGAATTAAAAAATTATAACTTCATAAAATGAAAGTCCATCACCAGGTTAAAAGATGGGGAAAATAAACATAGCATAACTAATTAGCATAACTAATTCAAAGACACATTAAGGTTCAAAGTTAAAACAGGGTTTGATAGCACAAGAGTTGCGGAAAATATACCACATCAACGTACCGAACTCCTTTTCATAACATTCTGTTGAAAAATGAAAAAAAGAATTCTCATCAAATTGAGCAAGACTATATTAAAACATTAACTTGCTGACTAACTACCATGAAATGTGAATTATTCTTCTATTTTAATCTACTGTTGCCTACGTGACCTGAACCTGGGTCGCAATTGATCTCGACCTGGTGTATGAAAATGCTGACTCAAATAAACCACGCGTCACCCTGGCTGATGGGTACATTTTTAATAGGAAATTAAAAGAAAATCTTTTGGCTCTTGAGTCTGTCCTTCATTATATTTTTATTTATAATGACTGTAATATAATTCTTAACATATACAAATATCTTATTACATAATAAAGTAATCCACGGTTTACAGGGAGGAGTAAACAATATTTAATCAAATGGGTTTTTAATATTATTGGTATATAAATATCGATAAAGAACTGCCTCTATATACAAACATTTACATCATTAGTTAACCTTCAATATGCATAATACAGCATTTCACGACGCATTCACTTTGGAATTTGACTTTTGTTAATAGGACAGAATTATTAATCATTTTTTTTCATTTATAATTGAAACAAATGTTTGTTTTGTGTGGTACTCAAAATATGACATCAACACTGAATCAATTTCATACGCCCAGTTCTCCATTTACATTTTCTTCATTTGAACCTTTAAAAGAGTGTTTTAACTACTGACGTTTTACATATAAGTCCATTATACAATTGGTAAAATAAATATTTACAATTGCTAAAATGTTTGAATGCTTTTGCTCGAATGATTCAGAACTGAATTAAACAAATTATTTTTTGCTTTGATATATATTGTTTTCTTTACAAAATCCAAAAGAACTTCATTAAAGGCAATATAATGTACGTTTGTAGTTCTAACATATATTTATTTGTAGATTTATTTCGTAGTATGGTTTTAGTCTAAATAAGTACGCTTGCTAAGAGGGAATATTTAATTAAAAGAGTAAATATCAAAAATACTGAACTTTAAGGAATATTCAAATTTAAAAAAGATAGAATAACAAACAAACAAAAAATCATCTCAGAAATAGTGATAGTGTGTTTATGCCAAGATAGTAGTCGGCATTGATTCAAGAGAACTTAGATGATTTTTTTATATTGATTGAAAGAATATTTTAAACATATGTTAAGATGAAATATAGGTAATTGCACTAAAATAACAAGAAAACGATATGTTTGGTGAAGTAATGTACATTTTTAATGCAAGACATGGTCCATTCTTTTGTAAAGATACCCAAACTTATAGCGTATTCCTAATTTGTTGTTTAGCATACATGTACCCATTTAATATATTTGTCAGTTACAATGAATAACCAAATAAATAGTTTATCAAAATCAACCTTGGTTATGAAAACGTGAGGAAAGCTTGAATACCTATCAGAACTATTTCCACTGAGTACATGTGTTAGTAGGTACATTCAATGTTTTCTCTTGCATCTAAACAGCTGAAACAAATTTTGGAAAAAGAAATAAGTCAACCGACTATAAGTTTAGCTTTCACCATCAAGATTTGATTGACCGATATGATATGACGGAGTTTTAACTGGTAGCCGACATGTTTTCGTGATTTAAAATTTTAGTATTGTCGTCTAATTATAATGTTAATGATTGTAACATTTTGACTGAATTTGAACTCGCATGTCCAGTTATGCCTTGCACCCCGTCTCGGTTTTTTTCTTGTAATCACTTTCATGTCTCTTCCAAATCAGTTTGCGAGATTAGAACATCGGTAAACTACTGTTGCCATTATTTTCTGTTATAATTATATGTGTCAGTGCATATTTCAAACCAAATTTAGAAGACAGAGATTATTCTAATAACTTCATTTATAAAAAGCAAAGGTGTGCACCACTTATTTACTTTTCCATTTGTTTTTATTTGTTATATCTAGAGTTAAAGTAAGTACTTTAATGTTGAACTTAAGGGAGTTCGCTTCTCAGTTTCAAAGTGATTAACTTTTCAAAGCACATGTGTATATTGATAGGGGATTAATATATATGAATCAAAAAAGCAAAAAAAAAAATATTTAGGGCAATGTGCTTATTTTCCAGATATATGCCATTGAAATTTTGCGGGAAAATATTCTCGCTTGATTTTTCATAGCTTTATCATTAACAAGTTTAAGTTCTCAAAAATTGTTAAAAAATAATTAAAATTTTATAAGACTTTTACAGATGGCTTATCATTATGCATGTAAAAGATTTATAAAAAGAAAAATGGGGGCCAAGGGGCATTGTAAGGCATTCAAAAGGATAAAAACAGAGGATTCCGAAAATCTGACAAAAATCCCAGAAAATGACAAGGCAACTTCTTAACTGATTGTTTTATTCAAAGACCTCATTTACATATTTGAAAATAGTTTTAAAGGAAAATGAAATTTTGATAGTGAGAAATAACACAATTTCGTTTTTCGTCTTCACGTGTAATATATCATTTACACTGAGCACATGCGTTCCTTTGCTGAAAAAAATCCGCTTGATGAATAAAAAAAATAGAAAAATACAGACTTAATCGTTTTAAACCATTTCGATTTATTAGATCGCTAGGTTGAATATTATGATTTTCCTATTATAAAAATGTTATGTATATAAAAAGTAATGGTAGATCTATTCACTGTTAATTTCTTTTCATTGGTTAGTTATTGGACATGCAACACATGTATACTCGAAAATTAACACAATTAACGCCATACCGTTGCACTATTATGACCACAATCAATTCAAAAACAAAATTTTAATTGTGACTTTTCCTGAGATTCATAAAATGTCCAAGTAAGAATATTAATTTGCTGTGACATGTCTGAGGAAATAACCAAATTCTAGGTAAAAGTGAGAATTATTTTTTTTTGTGCATCACGATTCAATAATCAGACTTACTTGAAAATAACTCTCATATGACTTTGCCTTTTCCAGTTCAGTAGTTCCACCATTAACTTTTCCAGAGGCAGACGTTCTTGATTTTCCTTCCATTCCTGTAAAGGAAATATATATTACTTAAAAATATATGCCTATATATGATAATTGGTATAATCATCAAACTTCAAATATTATATTTTCATTCTGAATATCATGTTGAATATTCTCTTTTGGCTAAAGAAGGAACAATTCATTTGGTGTTTTAGGTCATAACCAATTTACTTACCTATGCAGTCACTAATTTTTCGAAAATATTGATGTAAAATTAAAGAGATGACAGTGCTGAATGCAGTTAATATAATATGTATGTTTATATATTACTTTTTTCAGTATGTGATAAGTCTGAGGTTTGTCATTCGCCAATTTTAAATTGTCCATTCATAATTGTTTTTGGCTAGTCATCAGGCCAACCGTTTTCCGCAACTCGTGAATTTCATTGGATATATATGAATATCATAGTCAGTAAAGGATTTTAATTAGTTTCTGATTGCGCACGTGATAAAAATTGTTGAAGATGAATTAATTCTTAATCGATAAATTGTAGTCATATGTCACGCCTAGAATGTTTTAACTTTTAAGCCGTATTAAATTCCGTTTTGATATTTCACATTATCAATCAAAGATAGCTTAATAATTTGCTTTGTAGTAATTTTTCTTCATAAAGTGATGAATGTAGCAAATAAAGGCAACCGTAGTTTACCGCTGTAGCATGGCAGAACTATGACAGTTGTTTTCATAAACATAAAACATGGTTACATGTAAGAGGAATACAATTGGAAGCGTCTCTGAATATTCGTCAATACTGGTTTTATTTTTCTTGAACAATCCAGTATTTATTTACAGATTAAGGTATTGACTGTTCAAGAGTTGCTTTTCGCAAACGAAGTGCAAAATATTACAGGTATATCGCAGAAAGGCATATTTAATAAATAATTATTTTGTTGTAAAGGTAAAAAATATAGACAAGTAGTTACGTTACTGGTTGAATAAATTGACTTGGCTTGGTTAATCTTCGGTGAAAAATATTTCTTGCTTATTTACGATTAGATAAAATTTAAATTATTAATAGTAGTAAGTGTAAGGTACATGTATGTTGTACATGATTGAGAACGGGATTTCCGATTTGGCAGAACATTTGCGTTGCAACAGGTGACATCCGGTCCCAATCTTCACCAGTCATTCCAACAGGACGTGGTTGTGTTTTTGCGCATCAACATTCAAATGGAGAGATTAACATTCGGAACAAAAAAAAAGTCCAGGGAATTGTCATATTTCTATATTGCAGTCAAAACTTTAGGTTGGAATGACATCACTGTTATAATGTGTTATAGACTACAAACAATTCTGGAAAAGGTTTGAAAAAAATCACGCCATTATTGCATGCGTATAGTTTATCATTCACAATTAAACCAATCTATTGGGAGTTATAAATTCAAATTCAAAAATGCTTTTGTTATGTCTTATTTTTTTTTTACAATAAACGGTCATGAAATGTTATATTCAAACTAAAATATATGAAAAGAATGAACGTTTTTGCTTATAAGCTAAAACATGTTTTGACTTCTACTCGGCGGTTTAACACAAAACTTCATAATTACTTTCATAATCATGTTGCAGTTCTTCAGAAATATTTTCTAAATAACATTGTAACGCCCTTGTTTAGTATAGAGGTACTCATATCATATAAATCTTTACTGTATTGCCAAAAAAATATTAGCTTTTTGGATGAGAAGAATAGTAATGTAAAGGGTTTTTCGTCTAAAAGGATCGTCGACCTTTTCAATAAGTTGACTTCAAACTATGCTTATATTTCTGTATTGCACAAACAATTCCATCATTATACTGTGGTATATAACATCTATTGTTTGCACAATAAGAAGTAATTGCTTGTATATCTCTCCTGCGGTTTGTAGATCTCCGGCATTGCATATTAAAATTAACTTGTTATGTACAATGGTCGGTGGTTTATTTAAGTATTTGTATTAGATCATATTCGTCATGAACAATTACGTTATTAAAATGTTTTATTTTGTTTGTAAACAAATGCAAAAAAAAAAGGGTTTCACATTCATAAAGTTTTATTGATTGAAATAAGTATTAAATTTGCATTCAACTTCTTCATTCATTTTCACTCAACAAACGCATTCACCACGCCTCTCTTTTACGAATATTAATCAATTCTACATCTTTTTAATATTGGCATTTCCCCCAAGATTACTTATTAGTTAATTGCATAGCTGCTATACGAACTTTATGTAGACACAATTATAAAAGTAATTCAAAAGTAGAGTTTCCTTACTGGCAGTCGCATTCAACCATAACAATTATGTGTGTCCTGTATTACCATAAGTATGTCAGTGAAAGAATGACATGAGCCCGTAAAGTATAATTGAACCCTTTTATGAAATTATTTTCCCATTTGTTAAATAATTATGTTTTTCAATCGAATGCAAGGGCAATTTGAGTACTACATTAAAATATAATATTTCTTTTAACTACAATTTGATAAACTGTTTTTATTTACTAGAACTAATCATTTGACTGCCAGGGCAATTCAATCACTACATTGACATCTGATTTAGGGTCACTGAAGCTGTATACTGTGCAATGTTCAATGCTTGGTTATTGCCTTTTAAAAAAAAAGTAAAATCACAAACATACGGAACTCTGTGGAAAAGTCCAAAAGGGCAGTCCCTTATCAAATGGCAAAATCAGCTGATAAAACACATCAAACGAATGGACCACAACTGTCCTATTCCTGGCTTGGTACAGGCATTTTCAAATGTAGAAAATGGTAGAGCCTGGTTTTATAGCGCTAAACCTCTCACTTGTATGAAAGTCGTATCAAATTCCATTATATTTACAACGATGCGTGCGTGAAGAAAACAGACATAATAGGTAAAAAAATATGGGTACAGCAGTCATCACTGTGTCACAATATCAAAACAAACAAATATTTAACAAAATTTAAGTGTCCTTTAATTTCGAACGTTAATTGTTGATTTAAGGATGCCATTAGATTGTTCAACTGAACTACTTTTTCCCCTTATAATCCAAACATCTGCAGTTTGGGAAACAGGTTTGATCCTCATAATATGCAAGATATGTATTGATGAGTCTGGCAGAAATTATATTTCTCACCACCTTTGGAATAACTATATCCACACGTGTAGATAGGAATATTTTCTTTTGAGTCATAACCAACAGCTTAGTGAAAATTTGGACTAGAAGTACATTCTAAAAAGTGCGGAACTTTCGGCCGAATGAGACGTGTTCTGTATATTGTTTTATTACAGATAATTTGTCCTGGGACCTTATTCACAAAGTATCCGTTAACGTTGCGGAATTTGAATTTTCGTATTTACAAAAGCTGCGGAGATTTCGCATCCGTAAACGTTGCGGATTATGTCCGGAAATACCAGAAAATATTTACGGGACGTCCTGACTATCCGTAAACGTTGCGGAATCGGGCACTTGTGTTTATTTTAAATCATTTTATATAAATTTCAATTTAATAAATAACAAACAATTAACTACATTTTTAAACAAGTTTTACTTAACTCCAGTTTATTTCTTTGCAATCATTGGTATGGAAATGGATACTCTGTGAGATTCTCTAGCAAGTCCGTATTACAGAACCAATTAGGGAAGTCAAAAAATAAAATAAAAATTACATAAATATCACGAATAAAAATTGTACAATATAAAGTAAAATAGAATTATCATTTACTACGCTTGCTGATTGTTTAAGCGATAGTATTCAGCATTCCATTGTTGCAATTCATTTTGGACCCGCTTTTTTACGTTCCTGAAGAATAATGTGTTTTGTATTATTAAAAAAACCACTTTTATCAATTTATGATATAGAGCCTACAGGTACCAACATTTTTTTTCAAATTAAATGTGGAACTATATTTTTCACTTCCCTTCAGAAACAAGAGAAAGTTTTTCTTAAGAATTTTAGCTACAGGAACACTATCACAACGCTTAACCTGCGGCTTTTAATTATCTCTATTTTACAGATTATGCGTTCTGTCAGGGGATATTCCTGTTCTTTGTAGTTTAGTATTACATAAATTACGCATATTTGATGGTTGTCAACGCATATTGTTACCACGAGATAACATTGTCAGACGAGTTATTACATAACAAAAAGGGAAGCAAGATGGTTTTTAAAGTTAAAAGTCTATAATAACGGTCTGAGGAAGAAACTGTATAACATGAACATTGTCTTTTGAATTATTGGTGTAAATTCAAATAATGGTCATTTAAGTTATAGTTTTTATAAAATTTAAGCAAAAAGAAGAATGTGGCTTTAGAACAAGAATGCCCCAATCGCACTATCATTTTCTTTGTTCAGTGAACCGTGAAATTGGGGTCAAAGGTCTAATTGTGCATAAACATCATAAGGATCATATCATAGGGTACGTGTTTACTTTTCTGATTGGGTTCCATTAATATATCCCCCAGAACTAGAGATTAAAGAAACAACAGACACGGCTTCCTCCGCCTCATTTTTAGACTTATATCTCGAATTTGACTTACACAGTCATCTCAGTACCAGAATCTATGACAAACGAGACGATTTTAATTTTGAAATCATAAATTTCCCCCACCTTAGTAGCAATATAGCAACTTCACCTGCATATGGGATATATATTTCCCAACTTATTCGATATTCAAGAGCTTGCAGCTCCTACTCAAACTTTGTAATACGTCATCAGTGTCTGAGTAGAAAGTTGATGAAACAGGGGTATGTCAAAGAACGTCTCGTTCTTTTTCTAAAAAAGTTCATCGGAAGGTACCAAGACCTTGTATATAAATATTCCGTATCAACTTCTCAAATAATACACGATGGTCTTGATGTATAGATTCTTCGTACTGATGTTGTTCATCATCTTAACAATGTGTTTTATAGTTCTTTCATTTGTCTTTGTTCTATTATTAATATTACTTTTACTGTTGAATGGTTTCATGTGATTTCCGTTTCACGTGGCTCGGTACTTATACATCTCGTCAATGTGTTTGTATCGGCTTTCATTTATTTGTGGTTTGTTTTGTATTTGCGACTTTTTGTATTTCTTTTGTTCTTATAACGTGACTCTGTACTTTAAAAGATCCCGTCAGTATGATATTGTTCTATTTATATGTCATTATGATATATTTCTATTATGAATTACAATATACGTTGAACCACAAACGTCAAAATCATTCAATCGCGTAGTGGAATTAACTATTTTTGGATTCTTATAAATTCTATATATAACTTTTGGACTAGTTTAAATCTAGGTCTATTTCTTAAATTCATTCTTACATACTTTTGATTTTTTAACCATGTATGCTAACATTCCCATGAAAATTCTAAAATGGTTAGTACGTACATTGAACGACAAATTTATGTGACGTATAAAATTTTCTGACGTCAGACACTCAAATCAATAAATGTGTTCGTAGATAGTAGATGTTTTTGTGTTCTGTTAAATTGTTCCTTTTAAAATTGTTAAACGATGATGACTGATGTACCCATATTTTGACTATTATATTTATTGTGTCTGTTTATTTAACGCATCAATGTAAAAATATCGGAAATTGATGAGACTGTCATTAAAGTGAGAGGGTTAGCGCTATAGAACCAGGTTTAATCCACCATTTTCTACATTTGAAAATGCCTGTACCAAGTCAGGAATATGACAGTTTTTGTCCATTCGTTTTTGATGCGTTTTGTTATTTGATTTTGCCATGTAATTATGGACTTTCCCAATTCACTGTGCTTAAACGGCTGTGGGTAACTTAAGTTACCCACAGCCCAAGATGGAGCCGCCTTGCGTCGGTTAGATACTTTTCTTCTATAGAATAACAATACCACGAATGCATCAATTAAACAACTGAATTTAAAAGTTGTATTGATCGTTTAGGGAAACCCCTAAACTGGAAAGGTGATTAAATTCTACAAAATAAACGATCACAGCACGATTTTAAAAAACACTTAGGCTGTCCGTAACTTCAAAACAACTTGTCCGTAACTTTTTTCATCATACCAATAGAGATGTCCGTAACTTTCAAAGAATCGGCATACGCGGATGTAATGTTTAAACTGATGATAGAGATTGCATCGAATACATATTCACAAAACGAAGTAGATGTCTAGTATGATATAATTCATTGTATCGATGGAAGACAAAATTGGGAAAAATATGAAAAAAATAACGATAAATCCGCAAAACTCGGGTCTCATTTTGTATAACGTCGGGGTATCCGAATCGCCAAGTTCGGAGGGTTGTTTCCGATCATAGCAGTATGATAAACTGTTGAAACATATCATTGTTCGTTTTTATTTTTGAACAAGTAGACTACACAAGTATTTTTTACACATAAATGTAGCATGTATACACTTACTGATTTTCTGCCAGCAACGACAAGGGTAGCGTGAATCCGGGATTTTGGATTTTGGAGGGGAACCCAAATTGCCCAGGCATGCAGTGGATAGACTATACGAGACTTAAGTGCACAAACTTTTTCCGTCTTTTTGAAAAAGCCAAAAACACTTTTCTCTCATCCCCACAAAAACCAAGATTTACAGTAAATGGGAAAATTTTAAAAAAGGACATTTTGTATAAATGAATAAACCTAGTTTTACAGCAGCTGCATATTTCATTTGTATGCAAGTTGCATTAAATCTCATTAAACTGAATAAAACTAAAAGACACAATAGGTAAAAGTCAGTGACAATAAAAGAAAAAGATCAGTCAACATAGTGTAACAATTTGACATAATATATAAAAATATAGATAACTACGTAGGAC